>NC_068454.1:79635615-79710615 GCF_023373465.1 Oncorhynchus keta
TAACAATGATCCAAGGTTTTACCACCCCTGGTTGCGCAATCGATATGCTGATAAAATTTAGGGAGTCTTGTTTTCAGATTAGCTTTGTTAAAATCCCCAGCTACAATGAATGCAGCCTCCGGATAAATGGTTTCCAGTTTGCAAAGAGTTAAATAAAGTTTGTTCAGAGCCATCGATGTGTCTGCTCACCTCTCATCCCCCTCTCCTTCTCACCTCTCATCCCACCTTCCTAACTTTTATCTAACCCACATCCAGTCTCGCACCCACCCCTCTCTCTCTCTCAATTTCAATTCAATTCAAGGGCTTTTCTCTCTCTCTCTCTCTGTCTCTGTCTCTCTCTCTCTCTCTCTCTCTCTCTCTCTCTCTCTCTCTCTCTCTCTCTCTCTCTCTCTCTCTCTCTCTCTCTCTCTCTCTCTCTCTCTCTCTCTCTCTCTCTCTCTCTGTCTCTGTCTCTCTCTCTTTCTCTCTCTCTCTCTCTCTCTGTCTCTCTCTCTCTCTCTGTCTCTCTGTCTGTCTCTCTCTCTCTCACTCTCTCTGTCTCTGTCTCTCTCTCTCTCTTTCTCTCTCTCTCTCTCTGTATCAAATAGTTAAAGGACACAAGATAAAATAAATAAGCATAAATATGGGTTGTATTTACAATGGTGTTTGTTCTTCACTGGTTGCCCTTTTCTCGTGGCAACAGGTCACAAATCTTGCTGCTGTGATGGCACACTGTGGAATTTCACCCAGTAGATATGGGAGTTTTTCAAAATTGGATTTGTTTTCGAATTCTTTGTGGATCTGTGTGATCTGGGGGAAATATGTATCTCTAATATGGTCATACATTGGGCAGGAGGTTAGGAAGTGCAGCTCAGTTTCCACCTCATTTTGTGGGCAGTGAGCACATAGCCTGTCTTCTCTTGAGAGCCATGTCTGCCTACGGTGGCCTTTCTCAATAGCAAGGCTATGCTCACTGAGTCTGTACATAGTCAAAGCTTTCCTTAATTTTGGGTCAGTCACAGTGGTCAGGTATTCTGCCGCTGTGTACTCTCTGTGTAGGGCCAAATAGCATTCTAGTTTGCTCTGTTTTTTTGTTAATTCTTTCCAATGTGTTAAGTAATTATCTTTTTGTTTTCTCATGATTTGGTTGGGTCTAATTGTGCTGTTGTCCTGGGGCTCTGTAGGGTGTGTTTGTGTTTGTGAACAGAGCCCCAGGACCAGCTTGCTTAGGGACTCTTCTCCAGGTTCATCTCTCTGTAGGTGATGGCTTTGTTATGGAAGGTTTGTGAATCGCTTCCTTTTAGGTGGTTGTAGAATTTAATGGCTCTTTTCTGGATTTTGATAATTAGTGGGTATCGGCCTAATTCTGCTCTGCATGCATTATTTGGTGTTTTACGTTGTACACGGAGGATATTTTTGCAGAATTCTGCGTGCAGAGTCTCAATTTGGTGTTTGTCCCATTTTGTGAAGTCTTGGTTGGTGAGCGGACCCCAGACCTCACAACCATAAAGGGCAATGGGCTCTATGACTGATTCAAGTATTTTTAGCCAAATCCTAATTGGTATGTTGAAATGTATGTTTCTTTTGATGGCATAGAATGCCCTTCTTGCCTTGTCTCTCAGATCGTTCACAGCTTTGTGGAAGTTACCTGTGGCGCTGATGTTTAGGCCAAGGTATGTATAGTTTTTTGTGTGCTCTAGGGCAACAGTGTCTAGATGGAATTTGAATTTGTGGTCCTGGTGACTGGACCTTTTTTGGAACACCATTATTTTGGTCTTACTGAGATTTACTGTCAAGGGCCCAGGTCTGACAGAATCTGTGCATAAGATCTAGGTGCTGCTGTAGGCCCTCCTTGGTTGGTGACAGAAGCACCAGATCATCAGCAAACAGCAGACATTTGACTTTGGATTCTAGCAGGGGGAGGCCGGGTGCTGCAGACTTTTCTAGTGCCCGCGCCAATTCGTTGATATATATGTTGAAGAGGGTGGGGCTTAAGCTGCATCCCTGTCTAACCCCACGGCCCTGTGTGAAGAAATGTGTGTGTTTTTTGCCAATTTTAACCGCACACTTGTTGTTTGTGTACATGGATTTTATAATGTCATATGTTTTACCCCCAACACCACTTTCCATCAGTTTGTATAGCAGACCCTCATGCCAGATTGAGTCGAAGGCTTTTTTGAAATCAACAAAGCATGAGAAGACTTTGCCTTTGTTTTGGTTTGTTTGGTTGTCAATTAGGGTGTGCAGGGTGAATACATGGTCTGTTGTACGGTAATTTGGTAAAAAGCCAATTTGACATTTGCTCAGTACATTGTTTTCATTGAGGAAATGTGCGAGTCTGCTGTTAATAATAATGCAGAGGATTTTCCCAAGGTTACTGTTGACACATATTCCACGGTAGTTATTGGGGTCAAATTTGTCTCCACTTTTGCGGATTGGGGTGATCAGTCCTCTCTCTCTCTCTCTCTCTCTACAGTGATCTTGGACAGTGACATCATTATGGTTTAATGTTGTCTGTGTTCTCACTCTCCTCTTTTTGTATCAACCCCCACCCTCTCCACTGGTTCTCCCCCTCCCCTGTCTGGCTCCAGGTACAGACACACAGTGAGCCTGGGCAGCGTGGCTATAATGTGTGGCTTCTGTAAGGCTCCTGAGTCCTTGGAGGCCACTAAGGGCTGTGCTGACTGCAGGTCCAACTTCTGCAACGAGTGTTTCAAGCTCTACCACCCCTGGGGTACGCTCCGCTCCCAGCACGAACACATACTGCCCACCAACAACTTCAGACCCAAGGTATGTGTGTGTGTGTGTGTGTGTGTGTGTGTGTGTGTGTGTGTGTGTGTGTGTGTGTGTGTGTGTGTGTGTGTGTGTGTGTGTGTGTGTGTGTGTGTGTGTGTGTGTGTGTGTGTGTGTGTGTGTGTGTTTACATAGTATTTGGGGGGTGTATGTAGGGGTTAATTATGTTCATGACATTGTATTTCCCTCTTCTCTGTATCCATATCTCTATAACTTCTTTACCTGTTTCCTCTACAGGACCTCTCTCTCTCTCTCCTTCACCTGTTTCCTCTACAGGCCCTCTCTCTCTCTCTCCTTCACCTGTTTCCTCTACAGTCCCTCTCTCTCTCTCCTTCACCTGTTTCCTCTACAGGACCTCTCTCTCTCCTTCACCTGTTTCCTCTACAGGCCCTCTCTCTCTCTCTCCTTCACCTGTTTCCTCTACAGTCCCTCTCTCTCTCTCCTTCACCTGTTTCCTCTACAGGACCTCTCTCTCTCTCCTTCACCTGTTTCCTCTACAGGCCCTCTCTCTCTCTCCTTCACCTGTTTCCTCTACAGGACCTCTCTCTCTCTCCTTCACCTGTTTCCTTTACAGGCCCTCTCTCTCTCTCCTTCACCTGTTTCCTCTACAGGCCCTCTCTCTCTCTCCTTCACCTGTTTCCTCTACAGGCCCTCTCTCTCTCTCCTTCACCTGTTTCCTCTACAGGCCCTCTCTCTCTCTCTCCTTCACCTGTTTCCTCTACAGGCCCTCTCTCTCTCTCTCCTTCACCTGTTTCCTCTACAGGCCCTCTCTCTCTCTCTCCTTCACCTGTTTCCTCTACAGGCCCTCTCTCTCTCTCTCCTTCACCTGTTTCCTCTACAGGCCCCTCTCTCTCTCTCCTTCACCTGTTTCCTCTACAGGCCCTCTCTCTCTCTCTCCTTCACCTGTTTCCTCTACAGGCCCTCTCTCTCTCTCTCCTTCACCTGTTTCCTCTACAGGCCCTCTCTCTCTCTCTCCTTCACCTGTTTCCTCTACAGGCCCTCTCTCTCTCTCTCCTTCACCTGTTTCCTCTACAGTCCCCCCTCTCTCTCTCTCTCTCTCTCTCTCTCTCTCTCTCTCTCTCTCTCTCTCTCTTCACCTGTTTCCTCTACAGTCCCCCTCTCTCTCTCCTTCACCTGTTTCCTCTACAGTCCCTCTCTCTCTCTCCTTCACCTGTTTCCTCTACAGTCCCTCTCTCTCTCTCTCTCTCCTTCACCTGTTTCCTCTACAGTCCCTCTCTCTCTCTCCTTCACCTGTTTCCTCCACAGTCCCTCTCTCTCAATTAAATTAAATTAAATTAAATTCAAGGGCTTTATTGGCATGGGAAACATGTGTTAACATTGCCAAAGCAAGTGAGGTAGACAACATACAAAGTGAATATATAAGGTGAAAAACAACAAAAATGAACAGTAAACATTACACATACAGAAGTTTCAAAACAGTAAAGACATTACAAATGTCATATTATATATATATATATATATATATATATATATATATATATATATATATACATACATACATACATACATATACATACATATATATATATATATATATATATATATATATATATATATATATATATATATATATATATATATATATATATATATATGTATACAATGTACAAATAGTTAAAGGACACAAGATAAAATAAATAAGCATAAATATGGGTTGTATTTACAATGGTGTTTGTTCTTCACTGGTTGCCCTTTTCTCGTGGCAACAGGTCACAAATCTTGCTGCTGTGATGGCACACTGTGGAATTTCACCCAGTAGATATGGGAGTTTTTCAAAATTGGATTTGTTTTCGAATTCTTTGTGGATCTGTGTGATCTGGGGGAAATATGTATCTCTAATATGGTCATACATTGGGCAGGAGGTTAGGAAGTGCAGCTCAGTTTCCACCTCATTTTGTGGGCAGTGAGCACATAGCCTGTCTTCTCTTGAGAGCCATGTCTGCCTACGGCGGCCTTTCTCAATAGCAAGGCTATGCTCACTGAGTCTGTACATAGTCAAAGCTTTCCTTAATTTTGGGTCAGTCACAGTGGTCAGGTATTCTGCCGCTGTGTACTCTCTGTGTAGGGCCAAATAGCATTCTAGTTTGCTCTGTTTTTTTGTTAATTCTTTCCAATGTGTTAAGTAATTATCTTTTTGTTTTCTCATGATTTGGTTGGGTCTAATTGTGCTGTTGTCCTGGGGCTCTGTAGGGTGTGTTTGTGAACAGAGCCCCAGGACCAGCTTGCTTAGGGGACTCTTCTCCAGGTTCATCTCTCTGTAGGTGATGGCTTTGTTGTGGAAGGTTTGTGAATCGCTTCCGTTTAGGTGGTTGTAGAATTTAATGGCTCTTTTCTGGATTTTGATAATTAGTGGGTATCGGCCTAATTCTGCTCTGCATGCATTATTTGTTGTTTTACGTTGTACACGGAGGATATTTTTGCAGAATTCTGCGTGCAGAGTCTCAATTTGGAGTTTGTCCCATTTTGTGAAGTCTTGGTTGGTGAGCGGACCCCAGACCTCACAACCATAAAGGGCAATGGGCTCTATGACTGATTCAAGTATTTTTAGCCAAATCCTAATTGGTATGTTGAAATGTATGTTTCTTTTGATGGCATAGAATGCCCTTCTTGCCTTGTCTCTCAGATCGTTCACAGCTTTGTGGAAGTTACCTGTGGCGCTGATGTTTAGGCCAAGGTATGTATAGTTTTTGTGTGCTCTAGGGCAACAGTGTCTAGATGGAATTTGAATTTGTGGTCCTGGTGACTGGACCTTTTTGGAACACCATTATTTTGGTCTTACTGAGATTTACTGTCAGGGCCCAGGTCTGACAGAATCTGTGCATAAGATCTAGGTGCTGCTGTAGGCCCTCCTTGGTTGGTGACAGAAGCACCAGATCATCAGCAAACAGCAGACATTTGACTTTGGATTCTAGCAGGGGAGGCCGGGTGCTGCAGACTTTTCTAGTGCCCGCGCCAATTCGTTGATATATATGTTGAAGAGGGTGGGGCTTAAGCTGCATCCCTGTCTAACCCCACGACCCTGTGTGAAGAAATGTGTGTGTTTTTTGCCAATTTTAACCGCACACTTGTTGTTTGTGTACATGGATTTTATAATGTCGTATGTTTTACCCCCAACACCACTTTCCATCAGTTTGTATAGCAGACCCTCATGCCAGATTGAGTCAAAGGCTTTTTTGAAATCAACAAAGCATGAGAAGACTTTGCCTTTGTTTTGGTTTGTTTGGTTGTCAATTAGGGTGTGCAGGGTGAATACATGGTCTGTTGTACGGTAATTTGGTAAAAAGCCAATTTGACATTTGCTCAGTACATTGTTTTCATTGAGGAAATGTACGAGTCTGCTGTTAATAATAATGCAGAGGATTTTCCCAAGGTTACTGTTGACACATATTCCACGGTAGTTATTGGGGTCAAATTTGTCTCCACTTTTGTGGATTGGGGTGATCAGTCCTTGGTTCCAAATATTGGGGAAGATGCCAGAGCTAAGTATGATGTTAAAGAGTTTTAGTATAGCCAATTGGAATTTGTTGTCTGTATATTTGATCATTTCATTGAGGATACCATCGACACCACAGGCCTTTTTGGGTTGGAGGGTTTTTATTTTGTCCTGTAACTCATTCAATGTAATTGGAGAATCCAGTGGGTTCTGGTAGTCTTTAATAGTTGATTCTAAGATCTGTATTTGATCATGTATATGTTTTTGCTCTTTATTCTTTGTTATAGAACCAAAAAGATTGGAGAAGTGGTTTACCCATGCATCTCCATTTTGGATAGATAATTCTTCGTGTTGTTGTTTGTTTAGTGTTTTCCAATTTTCCCAGAAGTGGTTAGAGTCTATGGATTCTTCAATTACATTGAGCTGATTTCTGACATGCTGTTCCTTCTTTTTCCGTAGTGTGTTTCTGTATTGTTTTAGTGATTCACCATAGTGAAGGCGTAGACTCAGGTTTTCCGGGTCTCTATGTTTTTGGTTGGACAGGTTTCTCAATTTCTTTCTTAGATTTTTGCATTCTTCATCAAACCATTTGTCATTATTGTTAATTTTCTTCGGTTTTCTATTTGAGATTTTTAGATTTGATAGGGAAGCTGAGAGGTCAAATATACTGTTAAGATTTTCTACTGCCAAGTTTACACCTTCACTATTACAGTGGAACGTTTTACCCAGGAAATTGTCTAAAAGGGATTGAATTTGTTGTTGCCTAATTGTTTTTTGGTAGTTTTCCAAACTGCATTCCTTCCACCTATAGCATTTCTTAATGTTACTCAGTTCCTTTGGCTTTGATGCCTCATGATTGAGTATTGCTCTGTTTAAGTAGACTGTGATTTTGCTGTGGTCTGATAGGGGTGTTAGTGGACTGACTGTGAACGCTCTGAGACTCTGGGTTGAGGTCAGTGATAAAGTAGTCTACAGTACTACTGACAAGAGATGAGCTATAGGTGTACCTACCATAGGAGTCCCCTCGAAGCCTACCGTTGACTATGTACATACCCAGCGTGCGACAGAGCTGCAGGAGTTGTAACCCGTTTTTGTTGGTTATGTTGTCATAGTTGTGCCTAGGGGGCATATGTGGGAGGGATGCTGTCACCTCCAGGCAGATGTTTGTCCCCCTGTGTGCTGAGGGTGTCAGGTTCTTGTCCGGTTCTGGCATTTAGGTCGCCACGACTAGTACATGTCCCTGGGCCTGGAAATGATTGATTTCGCCCTCCAGGATGGAGAAGCTGTCTTCATTAAAATATGGGGATTCTAGTGGGGGGATATAGGTAGCACACAGGAGGACATTTTTCTCTGTTAAGATAATTTCCTTTTGAATTTCTAGCCAAATGTAGAATGTTCCTGTTTTGATTAATTTAATGGAGTGAGTTAGGTCTGCTCTATACCAAATTAGCATACCCCCTGAGTCCCTTCCCTGTTTCACACCTGGTAGTTTGGTGGATGGGACTACCAGCTCTCTGTAACCTAGAGGGCAACCAGTGGGTCCATCTCCTCTATACCAGGTTTCTTGCAGGATGACAATGTCTGTATTACCGATTTCTTTGGTGAAGTCCGGGTTTCTGCTCTTTAGGCCAAAGGCAGATGACCTCAGGCCTTGGATATTCCAGGATAATATAGTGAAGGCTTTTTGTTCCATAGAGTGCCGAATGTTGTTGGTCGTGGTTTGGCCTCAGGCCAGTAAGTGTGAGCAGAGCCTGCTGAGCATCTGGTACATGCCATTGGCTTGGGCGAGTGTGAGAGTGGGGGTTGGGACTGTTTGCCCGCTCACTACCTGGGCGTATGTGTGGCTTCCATGTTGAGGCCCTCTTTGCGGGGGTGGGGTGTATGGGGTGGGCAGGAGTGGCATAGGTCTGATCTGAGGGGGCCTAAATGGGGTGTGGGCATGGTTGACGTGGGGGGGTGTTGATTGGTTGGGGTGGGGGTGTGGATGTGTCTGGGTGTACTGTGGTCTGGATGTAATTCCTCTTGGCGTGGGTCCTCTATGTGTATGTCTCTCTCCTTCACCTGTTTCCTCTACAGTCCCTCTCTCTCTCCTTCACCTGTTTCCTCTACAGTCCCTCTCTCTCTCTCCTTCACCTGTTTCCTCTACAGTCCCTCTCTCTCTCTCCTTCACCTGTTTCCTCTACAGTCCCTCTCTCTCTCTCCTTCACCTGTTTCCTCTACAGTCCCTCTCTCTCTCTCCTTCACCTGTTTCCTCTACAGTCCCCCTCTCTCTCTCCTTCACCTGTTTCCTCTACAGTCCCTCTCTCTCTCCTTCACCTGTTTCCTCTACAGTCCCTCTCTCTCTCTCCTTCACCTGTTTCCTCTACAGTCCCTCTCTCTCTCTCCTTCACCTGTTTCCTCCACAGTCCCTCTCTTTCTCTCCTTCAGCTGTTTCCTCCACAGTCCCTCTCTCTCTCTCCATCACCTGTTTCCTCTATAGTCCCTCTCTCTCTCTCCTTCACACGTTTCCTCCACAGTCCCTCTCTTTCTCTCTTTCACCTGTTTCTTCCACAGTCCCTCTCTCTCTCCTTCACCTGTTTCCTCCACAGGACCTCTCTCTCCTTCACCTGTTTCCTCCACAGTCCCTCTCTCTCTCCACCTGTTTCCTCTACAGTCCCCCTCTCTCTCTCCTTCACCTGTTTCCTCCACAGTCCCTCTCTCTCTCTTCTTCACCTGTTTCCTCTACAGTCCCCCTCTCTCTCTCCTTCACCTGTTTCCTCCACAGTCCCTCTCTCTCTCCTTCACATGTTTCCTCTACAGTCCCCCTCTCTCTCTCCTTCACCTGTTTCCTCCACAGTCCCTCTCTCTCTCTCCTTTACTTGTTTCCTCTACAGTCCCCCTCTCTCTCTCCTTCACCTGTTTCCTCCACAGTCCCTCTCTCTCTCTCCTTCACATGTTTCCTCTACAGTCCCCCCTCTCTCCTTCACCCGTGTCCTCAACAGTCCCTCTCTCTCTCTCTTTCACCTGTTTCCTCTACAGTACCTCTCTCCCTCCTTCACCTGTTTCCTCTACAGTACCTCTCTCCCTCCTTCACCTGTTTCCTCTACAGTACCTCTCTCTCTCCTTCACCTGTTTCCTCTACAGTACCTCTCTCTCTCTCCTTCACCTGTTTCCTCTACAGTACCTCTCTCTCTCTCCTTCACCTGTTTCTCTCTACAGTCCTCTCTCTCTCTTCACCTGTTTCCTCTCTCCCCCTCTCTCTCCTTCACCTGTTTCCTCTCTCCTCTCCTCTCTCTCTCTCTCCTTCACCTGTTTCCTCTACAGTCCCCTCTCTCTCTCCTTCACCTGTTTCCTCTACAGTCCCTCTCTCTCTCTCTCTCTCTCTTCACCTGTTTCCTCTACAGTCCCCCTCTCTCTCTCCTTCACCTGTTTCCTCTACAGTCCCCCCTCTCTCTCTCTCTTTCTCTCTCTCCTTCACCTGTTTCCTCTACAGTCCCCCTCTCTCTCTCCTTCACCTGTTTCTCTCTACAGTCCCCCCTCTCTCTCTCTCTCTCCTTCACCTGTTTCCTCTACAGTCCCCCTCTCTCTCTCCTTCACCTGTTTCCTCTACAGTCCCCCCTCTCTCTCTCCTTCACCTGTTTCCTCTACAGTCCCCCTCTCTCTCTCCTTCACCTGTTTCCTCTACAGTCCCCCCTTCACCTCTCTCTCTCTCTCCCCATCTCTCTTCACCTGTTTCCTCTACAGTCCCCCTCTCTCTCTCTCTCCTTCACCTGTTTCCTCTACAGTCCCCCTCTCTCTCTCCTTCACCTGTTTCCTCTACAGTCCCCTCTCTCTCTCTCTTTCACCTGTTTCCTCTACAGTCCCTCTCTCTCTCTTCACCTGTTTCCTCTACAGTCCCCTCTCTCTCTCTCCTCCTCACCTGTTTCCTCTGTTTCCTCCCCCTCAGTCCCTCTCTCTCTTCTTCACCTGTTTCCTCTACAGTCCCTCTCTCTCTCCTTCACCTGTTTCCTCTACAGTCCCCTCTCTCTCTCCTTCACCTGTTTCCTCTACAGTCCCTCTCTCTCTCTTCACCTGTTTCCTCTACAGTCCCTCTCTCTCTCTCTTCACCTGTTTCCTCTACAGTCCCTCTCTCTCTCCTTCACCTGTTTCCTCTACAGTCCCCCTCTCTCTCTCCTTCACCTGTTTCCTCTACAGTCCCTCTCTCTCTCCTTCACCTGTTTCCTCTACAGTCCCCCTCTCTCTCTCCTTCACCTGTTTCCTCTACAGTCCCTCTCTCCTCCTTCACCTGTTTCCTCTACAGTCCCCTCTCTCTCTTCACCTGTTTCCTCTACAGTCCCTCTCTCTCTCTCCTTCACCTGTTTCCTCTACAGTACCTCTCTCTCTCCTTCTTCACCTGTTTCCTCCTACAGTCCCTCTCTCTCTCTCCTTCACCTGTTTCCTCTACAGTCTCTCCCTCCTTCACCTGTTTCCTCTACAGTCCCTCTCTCTCCTCTCACCTCTCCTTCACCTGTTTCCTCTACAGTCCCTCTCTCTCTCCTTCACCTGTTTCCTCTACAGTCCCCTCTCTCTGTCCTTCACCTGTTTCCTCTACAGTCCCTCTCTCTCTCCTTCACCTGTTTCCTCTACAGTCCCCTCTCTCTCTCCTTCACCTGTTTCCTCTATCCCTCTCTGTCCTTCACCTGTTTCCTCTACAGTCCCCATCTCTCTCTTCACCTGTTTCCTCTACTGTACCTCTCTCTCTCCTTCACCTGTTTCCTCTACAGTCCCTCTCTCTGTCCTTCACCTGTTTCCTCTACTGTCCTCTCTCTCTCTTCACCTGTTTCCTCTCTGTACCTCTCTCTCTCCTTCACCTGTTTCCTCTACAGTCCCTCTCTCTCTCCTTCACCTGTTTCCTCTACAGTCCCCCTCTCTCTCTCCTTCACCTGTTTCCTCTACAGTCCCCCTCTCTCTCTCCTTCACCTGTTTCCTCTACAGTCCCTCCTCTCCCTCCTTCACCTGTTTCCTCTACAGTCCCTCTCTCTCTCCTTCACCTGTTTCCTCTACAGTCCCCTTTCTCTCTCTCCTCTCCTTCACCCTGTTTCCTCTACAGTCCTCTCTCTCTCCTTCACCTGTTTCCTCTACAGTCCCCTCTCTCTCTCCTTCACCTGTTTCCTCTACAGTCCCCTCTCTCTCTCCTTCACCTGTTTCCTCTACAGTCCTCTACAGTCCTCTCTCTCCTTCACCTGTTTCCTCTACAGTCCCTCTCTCTCTCCTTCACCTGTTTCCTCTACTGTCCCTCTCTCTCTCCTTCACCTGTTTCCTCTACAGTCCTCTCTCTGTCCTTCACCTGTTTCCTCTACAGTCCCTCTCTCTCTCTCTCTCTCTTCACCTGTTTCCTCTACAGTACCTCTCTCTCTCTCCTTCACCTGTTTCCTCTACAGTCCCTCTCTCTCCTTCACCTGTTTCCTCTACAGTCCCCCTCTCTCTCTCTCCTCCTTCACCTGTTTCCTCTACAGTCCCTCTCTCTGTCCTTCACCTGTTTCCTCTACAGTCCTCTCTCTCCTTCACCTGTTTCCTCTACAGTCCCTCTCTCTCCTTCACCTGTTTCCTCTACAGTACCTCTCTGTCCTTCACCTGTTTCCTCTACAGTACCTCTCTCTCTCCTTCACCTGTTTCCTCTACCTGTTTCCTCTCTCTCTCCTTCACCTGTTTCCTCTACAGTGCCTCTCTCTGTCCTTCACCTGTTTCCTCTACTGTACCTCTCTCTCTCCTTCACCTGTTTCCTGTACTGTACCTCTCTCTCTCCTTCACCTGTTTCCTCTACAGTCCCTCTCTCTCTCCTTCACCTGTTTCCTCTACAGTCCCTCTCTCTCTCCTTCACCTGTTTCCTCTACAGTCTCTCTCTCTCTCCTTCACCTGTTTCCTCTACAGTTCTACCTCTCTCTCTCCTTCACCTGTTTCCTCTACAGTCCCCTGTTTCCTCTCTCTCTCTTCACCTGTTTCCTCTACAGTACCTCTCTCTCTCTCTTCACCTGTTTCCTCTACAGTACCTCTCTCTCTCCTTCACCTGTTTCCTCTACTGTACCTCTCTCTCTCCTTCACCTGTTTCCTCTACAGTCCTCTCTCTCTCTTTCACCTGTTTCCTCTACAGTATCTCTCTCTCCTTCACCTGTTTCCTCTACTGTATCTCTCTCTCTCCTCACCTGTTTCCTCTACCTGTTTCCTCTCTCTCCTCTCACCTGTTTCCTCTGTTTCCTCTCTCTCCTTCACCTGTTTCCTCTCCTCTCTCTTTCACCTGTTTCCTCTACTGTACCTCTCTCTCTCCTTCACCTGTTTCCTCTACAGTACCTCTCTCTGTCCTTCACCTGTTTCCTCTACAGTCCCTCTCTCTCTCTCTCTCTCACCTGTTTCCTCTACAGTACCTCTCTCTCTCTCCTTCACGTGTTTCCTCTACAGTACCTCTCTCTCCTTCACCTGTTTCCTCTACAGTCCCTCTCTCTCTCCTTCACCTGTTTCCTCTACAGTACCTCTCTCTCTCCTTCACCTGTTTCCTCTACAGTCCCCCTCTCTCTCTCTCCTTCACCTGTTTCCTCTACAGTCCCTCTCTCTCTCTCTCTTCACCTGTTTCCTCTACAGTCCCTCTCTCTGTCCTTCACCTGTTTCCTCTCACCTCTCTCTCTCTTCACCTGTTTCCTCTCTCTCTCCTTCACCTGTTTCCTCTCTCTCTCTCTTCACCTGTTTCCTCTACAGTACCTCTCTCTCTCCTTCACCTGTTTCCTCTACAGTACCTCTCTCTGTCCTTCACCCGTTTCCTCTACTGTACCTCTCTCTCTCCTTCACCTGTTTCCTCTACTGTACCTCTCTCTCTCCTTCACCTGTTTCCTCTACAGTACCTCTCTCTCTCCTTCACCTGTTTCCTCTACAGTCCCCCTCTCTCTCTCCTTCACCTGTTTCCTCTACAGTACCTCTCTCTCCTTCACCTGTTTCCTCTACAGTACCTCTCTCCCTTCACCTGTTTCCTCTACAGTACCTCTCTCCTCCTTCACCTGTTTCCTCTACAGTGTTTCCTCTCTCTCTCTCTTTCACCTGTTTCCTCTACAGTACCTCTCTCTCTCCCTTTTCCTCTACAGTACACCTTTTTCCTCTACAGTACCTCTCTCTCTCCTTCACCTGTTTCCCCTACAGTTTTCCTCTACAGTACCTCTCTCTCTCCTTCACCTGTTTCCTCTACAGTACCTCTCTCTCTCCTTCACCTGTTTCCTCTACAGTACCTCTCTCTCTCCTTCACCTGTTTCCTCTACAGTACCTCTCTCTTCCTTCACCTGTTTCCTCTACAGTACCTCTCTCTCTCCTTCACCTGTTTCCTTAACCTGTTTCCTCTATAGTACCTCTCTGTCCTTCACCTGTTTCCTCTACAGTGCCTCTCTCTCTTCTTCACCTGTTTCCTCTACTGTACCTCTCTCTCCTTCACCTGTTTCCTCTACAGTACCTCTCTCTGTCCTTCACCCGTTTCCTCTACTGTACCTCTCTCTCTCATTCACCTGTTTCCTCTACTGTACCTCTCTCTCTCCTTCACCTGTTTCCTCTACAGTACCTCTCTCTCTCCTTCACCTGTTTCCTCTACAGTCCCCTCTCTCTCTCCTTCACCTGTTTCCTCTACAGTACCTCTCTCTCTCCTTCACCTGTTTCCTCTACAGTACCTCTCTCTCTCCTTCACCTGTTTCCTCTACAGTACCTCTCTCTCTCCTTCACCTGTTTCCTCTACAGTACCTCTCTCTCTCCTTCACCTGTTTCCTCTACAGTACCTCTCTCTCTCCTTCACCTGTTTCCTCTACAGTTACCTCTCTCTCTCTTCACCTGTTTCCTCTACAGTGCCTCTCTCTCTCCTTCACCTGTTTCCTCTACAGTACCTCTCTCTCTCCTTCACCTGTTTCCTCTACAGTGCCTCTCTCTCTCTTCACCTGTTTCCTCTACTGTGCCTCTCTCTCCTTCACCTGTTTCCTCTACAGTACCTCTCTCTGTCCTTCACCTGTTTCCTCTACAGTCCCTCTCTCTCTCTTCACCTGTTTCCTCTACAGTGCCCCTCTCTCTCTCCTTCACCTGTTTCCTCTACAGTACCTCTCTCTCCTTCACCTGTTTCCTCTACAGTCCCTCTCTCTCTCTCTTCACCTGTTTCCTCTACAGTACCTCTCTCTGTCCTTCACCTGTTTCCTCTACAGTACCTCTCTCTCTCCTTCACCTGTTTCCTCTACAGTCCTCTCTCTCTCCTTTCACCTGTTTCCTCTACAGTCTCTGTCCTTCACCTCTCTCTCCTCACCTGTTTCCTCTACAGTACCTCTCTCTCTCCTTCACCTGTTTCCTCTACAGTCTCCTCTCTCTCTCCTTCACCTGTTTCCTCTACAGTACCTCTCTCTCTCCTTCACCTGTTTCCTCTACAGTACCTCTCTCTCTCCTTCACCTGTTTCCTCTCTCCTTCACCTGTTTCCTCTCTCTCTCTCTCTCTCCTTCACCTGTTTCCTCTACAGTACCTCTCTCTCTCCTTCACCTGTTTCCTCTACAGTACCCTCTCTCTCTCCTTCACCTGTTTCCTCTACAGTACCTCTCTCTCTCTTCACCTGTTTCCTCTACAGTACTCTCTCTCTCTTCACCTGTTTCCTCTACCTGTTTCCTCTCTCTCTCTCCCTTCACCTGTTTCCTCTACAGTACCTCTCTCTCTCCTTCACCTGTTTCCTCTACAGTACCCCTCTCTCTCTTTCACCTGTTTCCTCTACTGTACCTCTCTCTCTCCTTCACCTGTTTCCTCTACAGTACCTCTCTCTGTCCTTCACCTGTTTCCTCTACAGTCCCTCTCTCTCTCTCTTTCACCTGTTTCCTCTACAGTACCCCTCTCTCTCTCCTTCACGTGTTTCCTCTACAGTACCTCTCTCTCCTTCACCTGTTTCCTCTACAGTCCCTCTCTCTCTCTCCTTCACCTGTTTCCTCTACAGTACCTCTCTCTCTCCTTCACCTGTTTCCTCTACAGTACCTCTCTCTCTCCTTCACCTGTTTCCTCTACAGTCCCTCTCTCTCTCTCTTTCACCTGTTTCCTCTACAGTCCCTCTCTCTCTCTCCTTCACCTGTTTCCTCTACAGTACCTCTCTCTCTCCTTCACCTGTTTCCTCTACAGTCTCTCTCTCTCTCCTTCACCCGTTTCCTCTACATTACCTCTCTCTCTCCTTCACCTGTTTCCTCTACAGTACCTCTCTCTCTCCTTCACCTGTTTCCTCTACAGTACCTCTCTCTCTCCTTCACCTGTTTCCTCTACAGTACCTCTCTCTCTCCTTCACCTGTTTCCTCTACTGTACCTCTCTCTCTCCTTCACCTGTTTCCTCTACAGTACCTCTCTCTCTCTTTCACCTGTTTCCTCTACAGTATCTCTCTCTGTCCTTCACCTGTTTCCTCTACTGTATCTCTCTCTCTCCCTCACCTGTTTCCTCTACAGTACCTCTCTCTCTCCTTCACGTGTTTCCTCTACAGTACCTCTCTCTCTCCTTCACCTGTTTCCTCTACAGTACCTCTCTCTCTCTTTCACCTGTTTCCTCTACTGTACCTCTCTCTCTCCTTCACCTGTTTCCTCTACAGTACCTCTCTCTGTCCTTCACCTGTTTCCTCTACAGTCCCTCTCTCTCTCTCTTTCACCTGTTTCCTCTACAGTACCTCTCTCTCTCTCCTTCACGTGTTTCCTCTACAGTACCTCTCTCTCCTTCACCTGTTTCCTCTACAGTCCCTCTCTCTCTCTCCTTCACCTGTTTCCTCTACAGTACCTCTCTCTGTCCTTCACCTGTTTCCTCAACAGTCCCCCCTCTCTCTCTCCTTCACCTGTTTCCTCTACAGTCCCTCTCTCTCTCTCTCTCCTTCACCTGTTTCCTCTACAGTCCCCCTCTCTCTCTCCTTCACCTGTTTCCTCTACAGTACCTCTCTCTCTCCTTCACCTGTTTCCTCTACAGTACCTCTCTCTCTCCTTCACCTGTTTCCTCTACTGTACCTCTCTCTCTCCTTCACCTGTTTCCTCTACAGTACCTCTCTCTGTCCTTCACCCGTTTCCTCTACTGTACCTCTCTCTCTCCTTCACCTGTTTCCTCTACTGTACCTCTCTCTCTCCTTCACCTGTTTCCTCTACAGTACCTCTCTCTCTCCTTCACCTGTTTCCTCTACAGTCCCCCTCTCTCTCTCCTTCACCTGTTTCCTCTACAGTACCTCTCTCTCCTTCACCTGTTTCCTCTACAGTACCGCTCTCCCTCCTTCACCTGTTTCCTCTACAGTACCTCTCTCCCTCCTTCACCTGTTTCCTCTACAGTACCTCTCTCTCTCCTTACCTGTTTCCCCTACAGTACCTCTCTCTCTCCTTCACCTGTTTCCTCTACAGTACCTCTCTCCCTCCTTCACCTGTTTCCTCTACAGTACCTCTCTCTCTCCTTCACCTGTTTCCTCTACAGTACCTCTCTCTCTCCTTCACCTGTTTCCTCTACAGTACCTCTCTCTGTCCTTCACCTGTTTCCTCTACAGTACCTCTCTCTCTCCTTCACCTGTTTCCTCTACAGTACCTCTCTCTGTCCTTAACCTGTTTCCTCTATAGTACCTCTCTGTCCTTCACCTGTTTCCTCTACAGTACCTCTCTCTCTTCTTCACCTGTTTCCTCTACTGTACCTCTCTCTCTCCTTCACCTGTTTCCTCTACAGTACCTCTCTCTGTCCTTCACCCGTTTCCTCTACTGTACCTCTCTCTCTCATTCACCTGTTTCCTCTACTGTACCTCTCTCTCTCCTTCACCTGTTTCCTCTACAGTACCTCTCTCTCTCCTTCACCTGTTTCCTCTACAGTCCCCCTCTCTCTCTCCTTCACCTGTTTCCTCTACAGTACCTCTCTCTCTCCTTCACCTGTTTCCTCTACAGTACCTCTCTCTCTCCTTCACCTGTTTCCTCTACAGTACCTCTCTCTCTCCTTCACCTGTTTCCTCTACAGTACCTCTCTCTCTCCTTCACCTGTTTCCTCTACAGTACCTCTCTCTCTCCTTCACCTGTTTCCTCTACAGTACCTCTCTCTCTCCTTCACCTGTTTCCTCTACAGTACCTCTCTCTCTCCTTCACCTGTTTCCTCTACAGTACCTCTCTCTCCTTCACCTGTTTCCTCTACAGTACCTCTCTCTCTCCTTCACCTGTTTCCTCTACTGTACCTCTCTCTCTCCTTCACCTGTTTCCTCTACAGTACCTCTCTCTGTCCTTCACCTGTTTCCTCTACAGTCCCTCTCTCTCTCTTCACCTGTTTCACCTGTTTCCTCTACCTCTAGTACCTCTCTCTCTCTCCTTCCTTGTTTCCTCTACAGTACCTCTCTCTCCTTCACCTGTTTCCTCTACAGTCCCTCTCTCTCTCTCTTCACCTGTTTCCTCTACATCTACCTCTCTCTGTCCTTCACCTGTTTCCTCTACAGTACCTCTCTCTCTCCTTCACCTGTTTCCTCTACAGTACCTCTCTCTGTCCTTAACCTGTTTCCTCTATAGTACCTCTCTGTCCTTCACCTGTTTCCTCTACAGTACCTCTCTCTCTCCTTCACCTGTTTCCTCTACTGTACCTCTCTCTCTCCTTCACCTGTTTCCTCTACAGTACCTCTCTCTGTCCTTCACCCGTTTCCTCTACTGTACCTCTCTCTCTCCTTCACCTGTTTCCTCTACTGTACCTCTCTCTCTCCTTCACCTGTTTCCTCTACAGTACCTCTCTCTCTCCTTCACCTGTTTCCTCTACAGTACCTCTCTCTCTCCTTCACCTGTTTCCTCTACAGTCTCTCTCTCTCTCCTTCACCCGTGTCCTCTACATTACCTCTCTCTCTCCTTCACCTGTTTCCTCTACAGTACCTCTCTCTCTCCTTCACCTGTTTCCTCTACAGTACCTCTCTCTCTCCTTCACCTGTTTCCTCTACAGTACCTCTCTCTCTCCTTCACCTGTTTCCTCTACTGTACCTCTCTCTCTCCTTCACCTGTTTCCTCTACAGTACCTCTCTCTCTCTTTCACCTGTTTCCTCTACAGTATCTCTCTCTGTCCTTCACCTGTTTCCTCTACTGTATCTCTCTCTCTCCCTCACCTGTTTCCTCTACAGTACCTCTCCCTCTCCTTCACGTGTTTCCTCTACAGTACCCCTCTCTCTCTTTCACCTGTTTCCTCTACTGTACCTCTCTCTCTCCTTCACCTGTTTCCTCTACAGTACCTCTCTCTGTCCTTCACCTGTTTCCTCTACAGTCCCTCTCTCTCTCTCTTTCACCTGTTTCCTCTACAGTACCTCTCTCTCTCTCCTTCACGTGTTTCCTCTACAGTACCTCTCTCTCCTTCACCTGTTTCCTCTACAGTCCCTCTCTCTCTCTCCTTCACCTGTTTCCTCTACAGTACCTCTCTCTGTCCTTCACCTGTTTCCTCTACAGTACCTCTCTCTCTCCTTCACCTGTTTCCTCTACAGTACCTCTCTCTGTCCTTAACCTGTTTCCTCTATAGTACCTCTCTGTCCTTCACCTGTTTCCTCTACAGTACCTCTCTCTCTCCTTCACCTGTTTCCTCTACTGTACCTCTCTCTCTCCTTCACCTGTTTCCTCTACAGTACCTCTCTCTGTCCTTCACCTGTTTCCTCTACTGTACCTCTCTCTCTCCTTCACCTGTTTCCTCTACTGTACCTCTCTCTCTCCTTCACCTGTTTCCTCTACAGTACCTCTCTCTCTCCTTCACCTGTTTCCTCTACAGTACCTCTCTCTCTCCTTCACCTGTTTCCTCTACAGTACCTCTCTCTCTCCTTCACCCGTGTCCTCTACATTACCTCTCTCTTCCCTTCACCTGTTTCCTCTACAGTACCTCTCTCTCTCCTTCACCTGTTTCCTCTACAGTACCTCTCTCTCTCCTTCACCTGTTTCCTCTACAGTACCTCTCTCTCTCCTTCACCTGTTTCCTCTACTGTACCTCTCTCTCTCCTTCACCTGTTTCCTCTACAGTACCTCTCTCTCTCTTTCACCTGTTTCCTCTACAGTATCTCTCTCTGTCCTTCACCTGTTTCCTCTACTGTATCTCTCTCTCTCCCTCACCTGTTTCCTCTACAGTACCTCTCCCTCTCCTTCACGTGTTTCCTCTACAGTACCCCTCTCTCTCTTTCACCTGTTTCCTCTACTGTACCTCTCTCTCCTTCACCTGTTTCCTCTACAGTACCTCTCTCTGTCCTTCACCTGTTTCCTCTACAGTCCCTCTCTCTCTCTCTTTCACCTGTTTCCTCTACAGTACCTCTCTCTCTCTCCTTCACGTGTTTCCTCTACAGTACCTCTCTCTCCTTCACCTGTTTCCTCTACAGTCCCTCTCTCTCTCTCCTTCACCTGTTTCCTCTACAGTACCTCTCTCTGTCCTTCACCTGTTTCCTCTACAGTACCTCTCTCTCTCCTTCACCTGTTTCCTCTACAGTACCTCTCTCTGTCCTTAACCTGTTTCCTCTATAGTACCTCTCTGTCCTTCACCTGTTTCCTCTACAGTACCTCTCTCTCTCCTTCACCTGTTTCCTCTACTGTACCTCTCTCTCTCCTTCACCTGTTTCCTCTACAGTACCTCTCTCTGTCCTTCACCCGTTTCCTCTACTGTACCTCTCTCTCTCCTTCACCTGTTTCCTCTACTGTACCTCTCTCTCTCCTTCACCTGTTTCCTCTACAGTACCTCTCTCTCTCCTTCACCTGTTTCCTCTACAGTTTCCTCCTCCTCTCTCTCCTTCACCTGTTTCCTCTACAGTACCTCTCTCTCTCCTTCACCCGTGTCCTCTACATTACCTCTCTCTCTCCTTCACCTGTTTCCTCTACAGTACCTCTCTCTCTCCTTCACCTGTTTCCTCTACAGTACCTCTCTCTCTCCTTCACCTGTTTCCTCTACAGTACTCTCTCTCCTTCACCTGTTTCCTCTACTGTACCTCTCTCTCTCTCTTCACCTGTTTCCTCTACAGTACCTCTCTCTCTCTTTCACCTGTTTCCTCTACAGTATCTCTCTCTGTCCTTCACCTGTTTCCTCTACTGTATCTCTCTCTCTCCCTCACCTGTTTCCTCTACAGTACCTCTCCCTCTCCTTCACGTGTTTCCTCTACAGTACCCCTCTCTCTCTTTCACCTGTTTCCTCTACTGTACGTCTCTCTCTCCTTCACCTGTTTCCTCTACAGTACCTCTCTCTGTCCTTCACCTGTTTCCTCTACTGTACCTCTCTCTCTCCTTCACCTGTTTCCTCTACTGTACCTCTCTCTCTCCTTCACCTGTTTCCTCTACAGTCCCCCTCTCTCTCTCCTTCACCTGTTTCCTCCACAGTCCCTCTCTCTCTCTTCTTCACCTGTTTCCTCTACAGTCCCCCTCTCTCTCTCCTTCACCTGTTTCCTCTACAGTCCCTCTCTCTCTCCTTCACCTGTTTCCTCTACAGTACCTCTCTCTCTCCTTCACCTGTTTCCTCTACAGTCCCTCTCTCTCTCCTTCACCTGTTTCCTCTACAGTCCCCCTCTCTCTCTCCTTCACCTGTTTCCTCTACAGTACCTCTCTCTCTCCTTCACCTGTTTCCTCTACAGTACCTCTCTCTCTCTCCTTCACCTGTTTCCTCTACTGTACCTCTCTCTCTCCTTCACCTGTTTCCTCTACAGTACCTCTCTCTCTCCTTCACCTGTTTCCTCTACAGTACCTCTCTCTCTCTCCTTCACCTGTTTCCTCTACAGTACCTCTCTCTCTCCTTCACCTGTTTCCTCTACAGTCCCTCTCTCTCTCCTTCACCTGTTTCCTCTACAGTCCCCCTCTCTCTCTCCTTCACCTGTTTCCTCTACAGTACCTCTCTCTCTCCTTCACCTGTTTCCTCTACAGTACCTCTCTCTCTCCTTCACCTGTTTCCTCTATAGTACCTCTCTCTCTCTCCTTCACCTGTTTCCTCTACTGTACCTCTCTCTCTCCTTCACCTGTTTCCTCTACAGTACCTCTCTCTCTCCTTCACCTGTTTCCTTTACAGTCCCTCTCTCTCTCTCCTTCACCTGTTTCCTCTACAGTACCTCTCTCTCTCGTTCACCTGTTTCCTCTACAGTACCTCTCTCTCTCTTTCACCTGTTTCCTCTACAGTACCTCTCTCTCTCCTTCACGTGTTTCCTCTCTGTGAGTTTGGCTGGTGACCTCCTTTTCTTCCTCCTCCTGTTATATCTTCTTCCTCCAATCCCCCTCCTCCCCTCTTGCCCTCTCTCCTCTCCTCCTTCTCCCCCTCCCCCTTGCCCCCTCTCCTCTCCTCCTTCTCCCCCATCCCCCTTGCCCTCTCTCCTCTCCTCCTTCCCCCCTCCCCTCTTGCCCTCTCTCCTCTCCTCCTTCCCCCCTCCCCTCTTGCCCTCTCCTCCTTCCCCCCCTCTCTCCTCTCCTCCTCTCCCCCGTTCTCCCCTATTAGGTCCTAACGTGTCTGGAGCATGAGCAGGAGAGGTTGTTGTGGTACTGTCGCTCCTGCCAGAGGCTGCTGTGTCCTGTCTGTAAGCTCCACAGAGTCCACCACGGCCACAAGGTGGCGCCCATCGCACAGGCCTGCCAGGCACTAAAGGTATCTATCTATCTATCTATCTATCTATCTATCTATCTATCTATCTATCTATCTATCTATCTATCTATCTATCTATAGACATAGCCTGCCTGCCTGCCTGCCTGCCTGCCTGCCTGCCTGCCTGCCTGCCTGCCTGCCTGTCTGTCTGTCTGTCTGTCTGTCTGTCTGTCTGTCTGTCTGTCTGTCTGTCTGTCTGTCTGTCTGTCTGTCTGTCTGTCTGTCTGTCTGTCTGTCTGTCTGTCTGTCTGTCTGTCTGTCTGTCTGTCTGTCTGTCTGTCTGTCTGTCTGTCTGTCTGTCTGTCTGTCTGTCTGTCTGTCTGTCGTCTGTCTGTCTGTCTGTCTGTCTGTCTGTCTGTCTGTCTGTCTGTCTGTCTGTCTGTCTGTCTGTCTGTCTGTCTGTCTGTCTGTCTGTCTGTCTGTCTGTCTGTCTGTCTGTCTGTCTGTTAAACCATGAAACTACATGTTTGCTTGCTGATATTGTCATCTGTCTCTCTTAACACCTGAGGACAAAATCACCAAGGAGATCAACTACATTCTGGCCAATCAAGACACAGTAAAGGCTCAGATAACTCAGCTGGAGAGTGCCATCACACACATGGAGGTAAACTCTCTCTCCATCCTTTCTGTCTCTCTTCTTCTCCCCTCCCCCACACTCTCTCCCTCTCTCTCTCCCTCTACCCCTCCCTTCTTCTCCCCTCCCCCCACTCTCTCCCTCTCTCTCTCTCCCTCTACCCCCTCCCTTCTTCTCCCCTCCCCCCACACTCTCTCCCTCTCTCTCTCCCTCTACCACCTCCCTTCTTCTCCCCTCCCCCACACTCTCTCCCTCTCTCTCTCCCTCTACCCCCTCCCTTCTTCTCCCCTCCCCCACACTCTCTCCCTCTCTCTCTCCCTCTACCCCTCCCTTCTTCTCCCCTCCCCACACTCTCTCTCTCTCACCCTCTACCCCCTCCCTTCTTCTCCCCTCCCCCACATCCCTCTCTCTCTCTCCCTCTACCCCTCCTTCTTCTCCCCTCCCCACACTCTCTCCCTCTCCCTCTCCCTCTACCCTCTCCCTTCTCCCCCCTCTCTCTCCCTCCTCCCTTTTTCTCCCCTCCCCCCACACTCTCTCCCTCTCTCTCTCCCTCTACCCCTCCCTTCTTCTCCCCTCCCCCACACTCTCTCCCTCTCACTCTCCCCTCTACCCTCTCCCTTCTCCCCCCCTCTCTCTCTCCCTCTACCCCCTCCATTCTTCCCCCCTCTCTCTCTCCCTCTACCACATCCCCTTAAACCCCCTCTCAACTCCCTCTCTAGTTGAACAGTGCGTTGGCGAGGGAGCAGTTGTCCCAGTCTGTGAGGGAGCTGGGGGCGTCTCTAGTGGAGCGACAGGGAGCGTTGACCCTGGCCCTGGAGGGGGCCCGGCTGAGAGGGGGAGGCCCTGTCGGCCCAGGTGTCTGAGAGGAGGGGTCTGCAGGAGCACGGCGGTTTAATGGCCTACACACAGGAGCTGCTCAAAGAGACCGACCAACCCTGCTTCGTACAGGCCGCACGAATCACCCACAACAGGTACGGGTGGTAGATGCAAGACACACATGCGCACGCGCACACACACACCGTGGGTAAATAACAGGTGCAATATCAACGCTTAACACTTACCAGCCCCGCCCCCCTCTATATTTTCTCTCTCCCCGTTTCTATTTTCTCTCTCGCTCTTTCTCTCTCTTTTTCTCTGTCTCTGACTCTCTCTCTTTCTCTCCCTCCAGGCTGGTGAAAGCCATAGAGAATCTGCAGTGTTTCTCTCTCTCGGCTGATCCCTCCTTCAGACACTTCCACATGGACGCCTCCAGAGAAGTGAAACTCATCAGCAGCATGGGATACATAAGAGGTCCGTCCGTGTAAGTGGTTAGATCTGAAAGATAACTCATCCCATCCACCAATATAACTCCCTTTTCTTCTCTGCCCCGCCCCTGCTACAGCCCCATTGGCTCCTGTGATTGACACTCAGCGCACACTGGCCTATGACCAGCTGTTCCTGTGCTGGCGACTCCCCCAGGACTCCGCCCCTGCCTGGCACTTCTCCGTGGAGTTCCAGCGGCGAATGGGATTGACCGAGGCAGGCTGGGGAGGAGAGGTCAGGAGTCCCAATACTCCACTGGTGTGGCAACGCCTGGAGGAGGTGGGCGGGACTAGTGCTGTGATTGACAGGCTGGAGATGGACAGTGTGTACGTGTTAAGGGTGAAAGGAAGCAATAAGGCGGGGTTTGGAGAGTACAGCGAAGAGGTTTACCTGCACACACCACCCGCACCAGGTGAGACACACACACAGACACATACGTATGCAATTCATGATACAATTATTGTTGGGGAATTGTTTAAAAAGTCAATACCTCTTTTGTCCCAATCTATCCCTTCACCTTCTCAATACCTCTATATATCTTCTCTCTGCATAACCCACTCAATTCAATTCAATTCAATTCAAGGGCTTTATTGGCATGGGAAACATGTGTTAACATTGCCAAAGCAAGTGAGGTAGACAACATACAAAGTGAATATATAAAGTGAAAAACAACAAAAATTAACAGTAAACATTACACATACAACAGTTTCAAAACAGTAAAGACATTATAATATAATAATAATAATAATATAATAATTATAAATGTCATATTATATATATATATATATATACATATATATATATATATATACATATATATATATATATATATATATATATATATATATATATATATATATATATATATATATATATATATATATATATATATATATACATATATATACATATATATACATATACATATATATATATATACACAATGTACAAATAATTAAAGGACACAAGATAAAATAAATAAGCATAAATATGGGTTGTATTTACAATGGTGTTTGTTCTTCACTGGTTGCCCTTTTCTCGTGGCAACAGGTCACAAATCTTGCTGCTGTGATGGCACACTGTGGGATTTCACCCAGTAGATATGGGAGTTTTTCAAAATTGGATATGTTTTCGAATTCTTTGTGGATCTGTGTGATCTGGGGGAAATATGTCTCTCTAATATGGTCATACATTGGACAGGAGGTTAGGAAGTGCAGCTCAGTTTCCACCTCATTTTGTGGGCAGTGAGCACATAGCCTGTCTTCTCTTGAGAGCCATGTCTGCCTACGGCGGCCTTTCTCAATAGCAAGGCTATGCTCACTGAGTCTGTACATAGTCAAAGCTTTCCTTAATTTTGGGTCAGTCACAGTGGTCAGGTATTCTGCCGCTGTGTACTCTCTGTGTAGGGCCAAATAGCATTCTATAATAATAATATAATAATAATATGCCATTTAGCAGACGCTTTTATCCAAAGCGACTTACAGTCATGTGTGCATACATTCTACGTATGGGTGATCCCGGGAATCGAACCCACTACCCTGGCGTTACAAGCGCCATGCTCTACCAACTGAGCTACAGAAGGACCACAGTTTGCTCTGTTTTTTTGTTAATTCTTTCCAATGTGTTAAGTAATTATCTTAACCCACTCCCTCTGTTCTGTAACCCAGCTCCACCCCCCGGCCCTTTCTCCATCCCTCCATCCTCTCTCTATCCCTCTATCCTCTCCATCCTCTCTCCATCCCTCCATCCTCTCTCCATCCCTCCATCCTCTCTCTATCCCTCTATCCTCTCTCCACCCCCCGGCCCTCTCTCCATCCCTCCATCCTCTCTCCATCCTCTCTCCATCCTCTCTCCATCCCCCATCCTCTCTCCATCTGTCCATCCTCTCTCCATCCCCCATCCTCTCTCCATCCCTCCATCCTCTCTCCATCCCCATCCTCTCTCCATCAATCCTCTCTCCATCCCCCATCCACTCTCCATCCCTCCATCCTCTCTCCATCGCTCCATCCTCTCTCCATCCCCATCCTCTCTCCATCCCCCATCCTCTCTCCATCCATCCTCTCTCCAACCCTCCATCCTCTCTCCATCCCCCATCCTCTCTCCATCGATCCATCCTCTCTCCATCCCCATCCTCTCTCCATCCCCCATCCTCTCTCCATCCATCCTCTCTCCAACCCTCCATCCTCTCTCCATCCCTCCATCCTCTCTCCAACCCTCCATCCTCTCTCCATCCCTCCATCCTCTCTCCATCCTCCATCCTCTCTCAACCCTCCATCCTCTCTCCATCCCCCATCCTCTCTCCATCCCTCCATCCTCTCTCCAACCCTCCATCCTCTCTCCATCCCTCCATCCTCTCTCCATCCCTCCATCCTCTCTCCATCCCTCCATCCTCTCTCCATCCCTCCATCCTCTCTCCCATCCCTCCATCCTCTCTCCATCCCTCCATCCCTTTATCTCCCTATCTCTCCTTCCTCTCTCCATCCCTCCATCCTCTCTCCATCCCTCCATCCTCTCTCCATCCCTCCATCCCTTTATCTCCCTATCTCTCCTTCCTCTCTTTCACCTTGCTAACCCTCTGTACTTGATTCATCTCAGAAGAATCCTACCATCCCAGTGTCTGTCCTTCTCCTACCTCTCTCTCTCTTTTTATTGACATCTCTCACTCTCTGTCCTTCTCCTACCTCTCTCTCTATCGACATCTCTCCCTCTCTGTCCTTCTCCTACTTCTCTCTCTCTTTATCAACATCTCTCCCTCTCTGTCCTTCTCCTACCTCTCTCTTTATCAACATCTCTCCCTCTCTGTCCTTCTCCTACCTCTCTCTCTCTCTTTATCGACATCTCTCCCTCTCTGTCCTTCTCCTACCTCTCTCTCTCTCTCTCGACATCTCTCACTCTGTTCTTCTCCTACCTCTCTCTCTCTCTCTTTATCAACATCTCTCCCTCTCTGTCCTTCTCCTACCTCTCTCTCTCTCTCTCTTTATCAACATCTCTCCCTCTCTGTCCTTCTCCTACCTCTCTCTCTATCGACATCTCTCCCTCTCTGTCCTTCTCCTACCTCTCTCTCTCTTTATCAACATCTCTCCCTCTCTGTCCTTCTCCTACCTCTCTCTCTCTTTATCAACATCTCTCCCTCTCTGTCCTTCTCCTGAGGAGGAGGTCTGCTCTCGACTACCTCTCTCTCTCTCTCTTTATCGACATCTCTCCCTCTCTGTCCTTCTCCTACCTCTCTCTCTCTCTCTCGACATCTCTCACTCTGTTCTTCTCCTACCTCTCTCTCTCTCTCTTTTATCAACATCTCTCCCTCTGTCCTTCTCCTACCTCTCTCTCTCTGTTTCTCTCTCTCTCTTATCGACATCTCTCACTCTGTCCTTCTCCTACCTCTCTCTCTCTCTCTTTATCAACATCTCTCCCTCTCTGTCCTTCTCCTACCTATCTCTCTCTCTCTTATCAACATCTCTCCCTCTCTGTCCTTCTCCTACCTCTCTCTCTCTCTCTTTATCAACATTTCTCCCTCTCTGTCCTTCTCCTACCTCTCTCTCTCTCTCTCTCTATCAACATTTCTCCCTCTCTGTCCTTCTCCTACCCCTCTCTCTCTCTCATTATCGACATCTCTCACTCTGTCCTTCTCCTACCTCTCTCTCTCTCTCTTTATCAACATCTCTCACTCTGTCCTTCTCCCACCTCTCTCTCTTTATCAACATCTCTCCCTCTCTGTCCTTCTCCTACCTATCTCTCTCTCTCTTTATCAACATCTCTCACTCTCTGTCCTTCTCCTACCTCTCTCTCTCTCTTTATCAACATTTCTCCCTCTCTTTCCTTCTCCCACCTCTCTCTCTCTCTCTCTCTCTCTCTCTCTCTTTATCAACATCTCTCCCTCTCTGTCCTTCTCCTACCTCTCTCTCTCTCTCTTTATCAACATTTCTCCCTCTCTGTCCTTCTCCTACCTCTCTCTCTCTCTCTCTCTCTATCAACATTTCTCCCTCTCTGTCCTTCTCCTACCCCTCTCTCTCTCTCATTATCGACATCTCTCACTCTGTCCTTCTCCTACCTCTCTCTCTCTCTCTTTATCGACATCTCTCACTCTGTCCTTCTCCTACCTCTCTCTCTCTCTCTTTATCAACATCTCTCCCTCTCTGTCCTTCTCCTACCTCTCTCTCTCTCTTTATCAACATCTCTCCCTCTCTGTCCTTCTCCTACCTCTCTCTCTTTATCAACATCTCTCCCTCTCTGTCCTTCTCCTACCTCTCTCTCTCTATCGACATATCTCACTCTCTTTCCTTCTCCTACCTCTCTCTCTCTCTTTATCAACTTCTCTCCCTCTCTGTCCTTCTCCTACCTCTCTCTCTCTTTATCAACATCTCTCCCTCTCTGTCCTTCTCCTACCTCTCTCTCTCTATCGACATCTCTCACTCTCTGTCCTTCTCCTACCTCTCTCTCTCTT
The DNA here is from genome assembly GCF_023373465.1 of Oncorhynchus keta. Lineage (NCBI taxonomy): Eukaryota > Metazoa > Chordata > Actinopteri > Salmoniformes > Salmonidae > Oncorhynchus > Oncorhynchus keta. Next base: position 79,663,701 of record NC_068454.1, read on the forward strand.
TATCAACATCTCTCCCTCTCTGTCCTTCTCCTACCTCTCTCTCTCTATCGACATCTCTCACTCGCTTTCCTTCTCCTACCTCTCTCTCTCTCTCTTTATCAATATCTCTCCTTCTCTGTCCTTCTCCTACCTCTCTCTCTCTCTTTATCAATATCTCTCCCTCTCTGTCCTTCTCCTACCTCTCTCTCTCTTTATCAACATCTCTCCCTCTCTGTCCTTCTCCTACCTCTCTCTCTCTTTATCAACATCTCTCCCTCTCTGTCCTTCTCCTACCTCTCTCTCTCTATCGACATCTCTCACTCTCTTTCCTTCTCCTACCTCTCTCCTCTCTCTCTTTATCAACATCTCTCACTCTCTGTCCTTCTCCTACCTCTCTCTCTCTTTATCGACATCTCTCACTCTCTGTCCTTCTCCTACCTCTCTCTCTCTCTCTTTATCAACATCTCTCCCTCTCTGTCCTTCTCCTACCTCTCTCTCTCTTTATCAACATCTCTCCCTCTCTGTCCTTCTCCTACCTCTCTCTCTCTATCGACATCTCTCACTCTCTTTCCTTCTCCTACCTCTCTCTCTCTCTCTTTATCAACATCTCTCACTCTCTGTCCTTCTCCTACCTCTCTCTCTCTCTCTTTATCAATATCTCTCCCTCTCTGTCCTTCTCCTACCTCTCTCTCTCTCCCTTTATCAACATCTCTCCCTCTCTGTCCTTCTCCTACCTCTCTCTCTCTCTCTTTATCAATATCTCTCCTTCTCTGTCCTTCTCCTACCTCTCTCTCTCTCTCTTTATCAATATCTCTCCCTCTCTGTCCTTCTCCTACCTCTCTCTCTCTCTCTTTATCAACATCTCTCCCTCTCTGTCCTTCTCCTACCTCTCTCTCTCAACATCTCTCCCTCTCTGTCCTTCTCCTACCTCTCTCTCTCTATCGACATCTCTCACTCTCTTTCCTTCTCCTACCTCTCTCTCTCTCTTTATCAACATCTCTAACTCTCTGTCCTTCTCCTACCTCTCTCTCTCTTTATCGACATCTCTCACTCTCTTTCCTTCTCCTACCTCTCTCTCTCTCTTTATCAACTTCTCTCCCTCTCTGTCCTTCTCCTACCTCTCTCTCTCTCTCTTTATCAACATCTCTCCCTCTCTGTCCTTCTCCTACCTCTCTCTCTCTCTCCCTCTCTTTATTGACATCTCTCCCTCTCTGTCCTTCTCCTACCTCTCTCTCTCTCTCTTTATCAACATCTCTCCCTCTCTGTCCTTCTCCTACCTATCTCTCTCTCTCTTTATCAACATCTCTCCCTCTCTGTCCTTCTCCTACCTCTCTCTCTCTCTCTTTATCAACATTTCTCCCTCTCTGTCCTTCTCCTACCTCTCTCTCTCTCTCTCTCTATCAACATTTCTCCCTCTCTGTCCTTCTCCTACCCCTCTCTCTCTCTCATTATCGACATCTCTCACTCTGTCCTTCTCCTACCTCTCTCTCTCTCTCTCAACATCTCTCACTCTGTCCTTCTCCCACCTCTCTCTCTTTATCAACATCTCTCCCTCTCTGTCCTTCTCCTACCTATCTCTCTCTCTCTTTATCAACATCTCTCACTCTCTGTCCTTCTCCTACCTCTCTCTCTCTCTTTATCAACATTTCTCCCTCTCTTTCCTTCTCCTACCTCTCTCTCTCTCTCTCTCTCTCTCTCTCTCTCTCTCTCTCTCTCTCTCTCTATCAACATCTCTCCCTCTCTGTCCTTCTCCTACCTCTCTCTCTCTCTCTTTATCAACATTTCTCCCTCTCTGTCCTTCTCCTACCTCTCTCTCTCTCTCTCTCTCTATCAACATTTCTCCCTCTCTGTCCTTCTCCTACCCCTCTCTCTCTCTCATTATCGACATCTCTCACTCTGTCCTTCTCCTACCTCTCTCTCTCTCTCTCTTTATCGACATCTCTCACTCTGTCCTTCTCCTACCTCTCTCTCTCTCTCTTTATCAACATCTCTCCCTCTCTGTCCTTCTCCTACCTCTCTCTCTCTCTTTATCAACATCTCTCCCTCTCTGTCCTTCTCCTACCTCTCTCTCTTTATCAACATCTCTCCCTCTCTGTCCTTCTCCTACCTCTCTCTCTCTATCGACATATCTCACTCTCTTTCCTTCTCCCTACCTCTCTCTCTCTCTTTATCAACTTCTCTCCCTCTCTGTCCTTCTCCTACCTCTCTCTCTCTTTATCAACATCTCTCCCTCTCTGTCCTTCTCCTACCTCTCTCTCTCTATCGACATCTCTCACTCTCTGACCTTCTCCTACCTCTCTCTCTTTTATCAACATCTCTCCCTCTCTGTCCTTCTCCTACCTCTCTCTCTCTCGACATCTCTCTCTTTATCTTTCCTTCCTACTCTACCTCTCTCTCTCTCTTTATCAATATCTCTCCTTCTCTGTCCTTCTCCTACCTCTCTCTCTCTCTTTATCAATATCTCTCCCTCTCTGTCCTTCTCCTACCTCTCTCTCTCTATCAACATCTCTCCCTCTCTGTCCTTCTCCTACCTCTCTCTCTTTATCAACATCTCTCCTCTCTGTCCTTCTCCTACCTCTCTCTCTCTTTATCGACATCTCTCACTCTCTTTCCTTCTCCTACCTCTCTCTCTCTCTCTCTCTTTATCAACATCTCTCACTCTCTGTCCTTCTCCTACCTCTCTCTCTCTTTATCGACATCTCTCACTCTGTCCTTCTCCTACCTCTCTCTCTCTCTCTTTATCAATATCTCTCCCTCTCTGTCCTTCTCCTACCTCTCTCTCTCTCTCTTTATCAACATCTCTCCCTCTCTGTCCTTCTCCTACCTCTCTCTCTCTCTCTTTATCAATATCTCTCCTTCTCTGTCCTTCTCCTACCTCTCTCTCTCTCTCTTTATCAATATCTCTCCCTCTCTGTCCTTCTCCTACCTCTCTCTCTCTCTCTTTATCAACATCTCTCCCTCTCTGTCCTTCTCCTACCTCTCTCTCTCTCTTTTTCAACATCTCTCCCTCTCTGTCCTTCTCCTACCTCTCTCTCTCTATCGACATCTCTCACTCTCTTTCCTTCTCCTACCTCTCTCTCTCTCTTTATCAACATCTCTAACTCTCTGTCCTTCTCCTACCTCTCTCTCTCTCTTTATCGACATCTCTCACTCTCTTTCCTTCTCCTACCTCTCTCTCTCTCTTTATCAACTTCTCTCCCTCTCTGTCCTTCTCCTACCTCTCTCTCTTTATCAACATCTCTCCCTCTCTGTCCTTCTCCTACCTCTCTCTCAACATCTCTCCCTCTCTGTCCTTCTCCTACCTCTCTCTCTCTCTCTCTTTATCAACATCTCTCACTCTCTTTCCTTCTCCTACCTCTCTCTCTCTCTCTCTCTTTATCAACATCTCTCCCTCTCTGTCCTTCTCCTACCTCTCTCTCTTTATCAACATCTCTCCCTCTCTGTCCTTCTCCTACCTCTCTCTCTTTATCGACATCTCTCCCTCTCTGTCCTTCTCCTACCTCTCCCTCTCTTTATCAACATCTCTCTCTCTCTGTCCTTCTCTCCTCTCTCTCTCTCTCTCTCTCTCTCTCTCATTATCAACATTTCTCCCTCTCTGTCCTACTCCTACCTCTCTCTCTCTCTCTCTCTCTCTCTCTCTCTCTTTCTCTTCTCTCTCTTTTCAACATCTCTCTCTCTCTCTCATTATCAACATTTCTCCCTCTCTGTCCTTCTCCTACCCCTCTCTCTCTCATTATCAACATCTCTCCCTCTCTGTCCTTCTCCTACCCCTCTCTCTCTCATTATCAACATTTATCCCTCTCTGTCCTTCTCCTACCCCTCTCTCTCATTATCAACATCTCTCCCTCTCTGTCCTTCTCCTACCCCTCTCTCTCTCATTATCAACATTTCTCCCTCTCTGTCCTTCTCCTACCCCTCTCTCTCTCTCTCTCTCTCTCTCTCTCTCTCTTATCAACATTTCTCCCTCTCTGTCCTTCTCCTACCCCTCTCTCTCTCATTATCAACATCTCTCCCTCTCTGTCCTTATCCTACCCCTCTCTCTCTCATTATCAACAGTTCTCCCTCTCTGTCCTTCTCCTACCTCTCTCTCTCTCTCATTATCAACATTTCTCCCTCTCTGTCCTACTCCTACCTCTCTCTCTCTCATTATCAACATTTCTCCCTCTCTGTCCTTCTCCTACCTCTCTCTCTCTCACATTATCAACATTTCTCCCTCTCTGTCCTTCTCCTACCTCTCATTATCAACATTTCTCCCTCTCTGTCCTTCTCCTACCTCTTTCTCTCTCTCTTTATCAACATTTCTCCCTCTCTGTCCTTCTCCTACCTCTCTCTCTCTTTATCAACATTTCTCCCTCTCTGTCCTTCTCCTACCTCTCTCTCTCTTTATCAACATTTCTCCCTCTCTGTCCTTCTCCTACCTCTCTCTCTCTCTCCATCAACATCTCTCCCTCTCTGTCCTTCTCCTACCTCTCTCTCTCTCTTCATCAACATCTCTCCCTCTCTGTCCTTCTCCTACCTCTCTCTCTCTCTTCATCAACATCTCTCCCTCTCTGTCCTCACACTGTCCATACTGTATAAACACTCCCCCAGTCTCCTGTGTTATTAAGTGTTCATGTGGCTTACTAAATGAGATTAGTTTATTAATTTCTCAAAACCAGAGCAATGATCAGCAGTCGTACCTGTATTGGGCCAGGTTTCTCTCCCTCTTTAGAACTCTCTCTCTCTCCTCGTTCCCTCTCTGTCCTCACACTATCCATACTATATTGGGCCAGGTTTCTCTTACTCTTTAGAACTCTCTCTCTCTCCTCGTTCCCTCTCTATCCTCACACTATCCATACTGTATTGGGCCAGGTTTCTCTCACTCTTTAGAACTCTCTCTCTCTCCTCGTTCCCTCTCTGTCCTAACACTGTCCATACTGTATTGGGCCAGGTTTCTCTCACTCTTTAGAACTCTCTCTCTCCTCGTCCCTCTCTGTCCTCACACTGTCCATACTGTATTGGGCCAGGTTTCTCTCCCTCTTTAGAACTCTCTCTCTCTCCTCATTCCCTCTCTGTCCTCAGACTGTCCATACTGTATTGGGCCAGGTTTCTCTCCCTCTTTAGAACTCTCTCTCTCTCCTCGTTCCGTCTCTGTCCTCTAACTGTCCATACTGTATTGGGCCAGGTTTCTCTCCCTCTTTAGAACTCTCTCTCTCTCCTCGTTCCGTCTCTTTCCTGGGGTGTATTTATTCCTAAAGAATACATCAGTTTCCTGTAGATGTAAGCAGGTCTGCTCCTCTGCTCCTCTCCCTGATGCTATATCAAACCCTTCCCCTTCCTCCCACTCTCCTTCTCCGTCCCTCCTCTTCCTCCCCCTCTCCTCTTCCTCTCCTCCTCTCCTTCTCCCTCCTTCCTCCCCCTCTCCTCTTCCTCTCCTCCTCTCTTTCTCCCTCCTTCCTCCCCCTCTCCTCCTCCTCTCCTCCTCCTCCTCCCCTCTCTCCCTTCTCTTCCTCTTCCCCTACCTCTCCTCTACATCCTCTTCTCCCTCCTCCTCCTCTCACTGTCTCTCCTCCCCCTCTCCTCCTCCTCTCCCTCTCCTCCTCCTCCTCCTCCTCCTCCTCCCTCCTCCTCCCCTCCTCCTCCTCCCCCTTTCCCTCTCCCCCATCTCCCTCTCCTCCTCCTCCTACCCCTCTACTCCTCCTCTCCCTCTCCTCCTCCTACTCTCCCCCTCCTCCCCCTCTCCTCCTCCCTACCCTCCCCTCCTCCTCCCCCCCCCCTCCTACTCTCCCTCTCCTCCCCCTCCTCCTCCTACTCTCCCTCTCCTCCTCCCCCTCTCCTCCTCCTCCTCCTCCTCCCCTCTCCTCCTCCTCCTCCTCTCCCTCTCCTCCCCTCTTCTCCTCCTCCTCCCCCTCTCCCTCTCCTCCTCCTCCTCTCCTCCTCCTCCCCCCCCTCTCCCTCTCCTCCCCCTATTCTCCTCCTGCTCTCCTCCTCCTCCCCCTCTCCCTCTCCTCCCCCTCTTCTCCTCCTCTCCTCCTCCTCCTCTCCCTCTCCTCCTCCTCCTCCCCCTCTTCTCCTCCTCCTCCCCCTCTCCTCCTCTCCCTCTCCTCCCCTCTTCTCCTCCCTCCTCCTCCCTCTCCCTACCCCTCTCCCTCCCCTCCTCTCCCTCTTCTCCTCCTCCCCTCTCCCTCCTCCCCCTCTCCCTCTCCTCCTCTCCCTCTACTCCCCCTCTCCTCCTCCTCCCCCTCTTCTCCTCCTCCTCTCCTCTCCCTCCTCCCCCTCTCCTCTCCCTCTCCTCCTCCCCCCTCCTCCTCCCCCCTCCTCCTCCCTCTCCTCTCCCTCCTCCCCCTCTCCTCCCCCTCTCCTCCTCCCCCTCTCCCTCCTCCCCCTCTCCTCCTCCTCTCCCTCCCCTCCTCCTCCTCCCCTCCCTCTCCCTCCTCCCCCTCTCCCTCTACTCCCCCTCTTCTCCTTCCTCCCCCCCTCCTCCCCCTCTCCTCCTCCCCCCTCTCCTCCTCCTCTCCCTCTCCTCCTCCTCCTCCTCCCCCTCTCCCTCCTCCCCCTCTCCCTCTACTCCCCCACTTCTCCTTCCTCCCCCTCTCCCTCCTCCGTCAGTGTTGTGTTTCTCTCTGGACTCTCGCTGGGGTTTGCATGCTGACCGACTGGCTCTGGGTAAAGGACAGACGTATGCCCGCAGCGTGCCCGGCCTCTCCCTTCTGCAGGCCGCTGACCGCTCCCTCACTTCCTGTCACCTGACCTCTGACCTCCTCATAGGCGACCTGGCCATCACCCAGGGAAGGCACTACTGGGCATGCTCGGTGGAGCCCGGCTCCTACCTGGTCAAGGTGAGAAATAGAGATTTTGTGTGTGTGTGTGTGTGTGTGTGTGTGTGTGTGTGTGTGTGTGTGTGTGTGTGTGTGTGTGTGTGTGTGTGTGTGTGTGTGTGTGTGTGTGTGTGTGTGTGTGTGTGTGCATACGTGCGTGGGTGTGTGTAACTTACTCAGTCTAATTTGTCATTTTTCTCTCTGCGTTCCTCAGGTGGGAGTTGGACAGGAGGCCAAGCTCCAGGAGTGGTTCCACCTTCCTCAGGACATGGCCAGCCCCCGGTGAGAGAGGGGAGAGGGAGGGATGGAGAGGGAGGGGGGACAGAGGGAGGGATGGAGAGGGAGGGGGACAGAGGGAGGGATGGAGAGGGAGGGGGCAGAGGGAGGGATGGAGAGGGAGGGGGACAGAGGAGGTAGAGGGAGGGATGGAGAGGGAGGGGGACAGAGGGAGGGGGACAGAGGGAGGTAGAGGGAGGGATGGAGAGGGAGGGGGACAGAGGGAGGTAGAGGGAGGGATGGAGAGGGAGGGGGGACTGAGGGAGGTAGAGGGAGGGATGGGGACAGAGGGAGGTAGAGGTACATTTACATTACATTTAAGTCATTTAGCAGACGCTCTTATCCAGAGCGACTTACAAATTGGTGCATTCACCTTATGACATCCAGTGGAACAGTCACTTTACAATAGTGCATCTAAATCTTAAAAGGGGGGTGGGGGTGAGAAGGATTACTTATCCTATCCTAGGTATTCCTTAAAGAGGTGGGGTTTCAGGTGTCTCCGGAAGGTGGTGATTGACTCCGCTGTCCTGGCGTCGTGAGGGAGTTTGTTCCACCATTGGGGGGCCAGAGCAGCGAACAGTTTTGACTGGGCTGGCCAGAGGTGGATGAACGCAGTGCCCTTGTTTGGGTGTAGGGCCTGATCAGAGCCTGGAGGTACTGAGGTGCCGTTCCCCTCACAGCTCCGTAGGCAAGCACCATGGTCTTGTAGCGGATGCGAGCTTCAACTGGAAGCCAGTGGAGAGAGCGGAGGAGCGGGGTGACGTGGGAGAACTTGGGAAGGTTGAACACCAGACGGGCTGCGGCGTTCTGGATGAGTTGTAGGGGTTTAATGGCACAGGCAGGGAGCCCAGCCAACAGCGAGTTGCAGTAATCCAGATGGGAGATGACAAGTGCCTGGATTAGGACCTGCGCCGCTTCCTGTGTGAGGCAGGATCGTACTCTGCGGATGTTGTAGAGCATGAACCTACAGGAACGGGCCACCGCCTTGATGTTAGTTGAGAACGACAGGGTGTTGTCCAGGATCACGCCAAGGTTCTTAGCGCTCTGGGAGGAGGACACAATGGAGTTGTCAACCGTGATGGCGAGATCATGGAACGGGCAGTCCTTCCCGGGAGGAAGAGCAGCTCCGTCTTGCCGAGGTTCAGCTTGAGGTGGTGATCCGTCATCCACACTGATATGTCTGCCAGACATGCAGAGATGCGATTCGCCACCTGGTCATCAGAAGGGGGAAAGGAGAAGATTAATTGTGTGTCGTCTGCATAGCAATGATAGGAGAGACCATGTGAGGTTATGACAGAGCCAAGTGACTTGGTGTATAGCGAGAATAGGAGAGGGCCTAGAACAGAGCCCTGGCGGACAACAGTGGTGAGAGCGCGTGGTGAGGAGACAGATTCTCGCCACGCCACCTGGTAGGAGCGACCTGTCAGGTAGGACGCAATCCAAGCGTGGGCCGCGCCGGAGATGCCCAACTCGGAGAGGGTGGAGAGGAGGATCTGATGGTTCACAGTATCGAAGGCAGCCGATAGGTCTAGAAGGATGAGAGCAGATGCGGAGCGCCTCCGTGATACAGAGAAGAGCAGTCTCAGTTGAATGACTAGTCTTGAAACCTGACTGATTTGGATCAAGAAGGTCATTCTGAGAGAGATAGCGGGAGAGCTGGCCAAGGACGGCACGTTCAAGAGTTTTGGAGAGAAAAGAAAGAAGGGATACTGGTCTGTAGTTGTTGACATGGGAGGGATCGAGTGTAGGTTTTTTCAGAAGGGGTGCAACTCTCGCTCTCTTGAAGATGGAAGGGACGTAGCCAGCGGTCAGGGATGAGTTGATGAGCGAGGTGAGGTAAGGGAGAAGATCTCCGGAAATGGTCTGGAGAAGAGAGGAGGGGATAGGGTCAAGCGGGCAGGTTGTTGGGCGGCCGGCCGTCACAAGACGCGAGATTTCATCTGGAGAGAGGGGGAGAAAGAGGTCAGAGCACAGGGTAGGGCAGTGTGAGCAGAACCAGCGGTGTCGTTTGACTTAGCAAACGAGGATCGGATGTCGTCGACCTTCTTTTCAAAATGGTTGACGAAGTCATCTGCAGAGAGGGAGGAGGGGGGGAGGGGGAGGAGGATTCAGGAGGGAGGAGAAGGTGGCAAAGAGCTTCCTAGGGTTAGAGGCAGAAGCTTGGAATTTAGAGTGGTAGAAAGTGGCTTTAGCAGCAGAGACAGAAGAGGAAAATGTAGAGAGGAGGGAGCGAAAGGATGCCAGGTCCGCAGGGAGGCGAGTTAGAGGGACAGAGGGAGCTAGAGGTGGGGGGACAGAGGGAGGTAGAGGTAGGGGGACAGAGGGAGGTAGAGGTAGGGGGACAGAGGGAGGTAGAGGTAGGGGGACAGATGGAGGTAGAGGTAGAGGGACAGAGGGAGCTAGAGGTAGGGGGACAGAGGGAGGTAGAGGGACAGAGGGAGCTAGAGGTAGGGGGACAGAGGGAGGTAGAGGTAGGGGGACAGAGGGAGGTAGAGGTAGGGGGACAGAGGGAGGTAGAGGTAGGGGGACAGAGGGAGGTAGAGGGAGGGAGGGAGAGGGAGGGAGGGGGACAGAGGGAGGTAGAGGTAGAGGGACAGAGGGAGGTAGTAGGGGGACAGAGGGAGGTAGAGGTAGGGGGACATAGGGAGGTAGAGGTAGGGGGACAGAGGGAGGTAGAGGTAGGGGGACAGAGGGAGGTAGAGGTAGGGGGACAGAGGGAGGTAGAGGGAGGGATGGAGAGGGAGGGAGGGGGACAGAGGGAGGTAGAGGGACAGAGGGAGATAGAGGTAGGGGGACAGAGGGAGGTAGAGGTAGGGGGACAGAGGGAGGTAGAGGTAGGGGGACAGAGGGAGGTAGAGGTAGGGGGACAGAGGGAGGTAGAGGGAGGGATGGAGAGGGAGGGAGGGGGACAGAGGGAGGTAGAGGTAGAGGGACAGAGGGAGGTAGTAGGGGGACAGAGGGAGGTAGAGGTAGGGGACATAGGGAGGTAGAGGTAGGGGGACAGAGGGAGGTAGAGGTAGGGGGACAGAGGGAGGTAGAGGTAGGGGGACAGAGGGAGGTAGAGGGAGGGATGGAGAGGGAGGGAGGGGGACAGAGGGAGGTAGAGGTAGAGGGACAGAGGGAGGTAGAGGTAGGGGGACAGAGGGAGGTAGAGGTAGGGGGACAGAGGGAGGTAGACGTAGGGGGACAGAGGGAGGTAGACGTAGGGGGACAGAGGGAGGTAGAGGTAGGGGGACAGATGGAGGTAGAGGTAGGGGGACAGAGGGAGGTAGAGGTAGGGGGACAGAGGGAGGTAGAGGTAGGGGGACAGATGGAGGTAGGTAGAGGGAGGGGGACAGAGGGAGGAAGAGGTAGGGGGACAGAGGGAGGTAGAGGTAGGGGGACAGAGGGAGTTAGAGGTAGGGGGACAGAGGGAGGTAGAGGGACAGATGGAGGTAGAGGTAGGGGGACAGAGGGAGGTAGAGGTAGGGGGACAGAGGGAGGTAGAGGTAGGGGGACACAGGGAGGTAGATGTAGGGGGACAGATTGAGGTAGAGGGAGGGGACAGAGGGAGGTAGAGGTAGGGGGACAGACGGAGGTAGAGGTAGGGGACAGATGGAGGTAGGTAGAGGTAGGGGGACAGATGGAAGTAGAGGTAGGGGGACAGAGGGAGGTAGAGGTAGGGGGACAGAGGGAGGTAGTGGTAGGGGGACAGAGGGGGTAGAGGTAGGGGGACAGAGGGAGGTAGAGGTAGGGGGACAGAGGGAGGTAGAGGTAGGGGACAGAGGGAGGTAGAGGTAGGGGGACAGAGGGAGGTAGAGGTAGGGGGACAGAGGGAGGTAGAGGTAGGGGGACAGAGGGAGGTAGAGGTAGGGGGACAGAGGGAGGTAGAGGTAGGGGGACAGAGGGAGGTAGGTAGAGGTAGGGGGACAGAGGGAGGTAGAGGTAGGGGGACAGAGGGAGGTAGAGGTAGGGGGACAGAGGGAGGTAGAGGTAGGGGGACAGAGGGAGGTAGAGGTAGGGGGACAGAGGGAGGTAGAGGTAGGGGGACAGAGGGAGGTAGAGGTAGGGGGACAGAGGGAGGTAGTAGGGGGACAGAGGGAGGTAGAGGTAGGGGGACAGAGGGAGGTAGTAGGGGGACAGAGGGAGGTAGAGGTAGGGGGACATAGGGAGGTAGAGGTAGGGGACAGAGTGAGGTAGAGGTAGGGGGACAGAGGGAGGTAGAGGTAGGGGACAGAGGGAGGTAGAGGGAGGGATGGAGAGGGAGGTAGAGGGACAGAGGGAGGTAGAGGTAGGGGGACAGAGGGAGGTAGAGGTAGGGGGACAGAGGGAGGTAGGGGGACAGATGGAGGTAGAGGGACAGATGGAGGTAGAGGTAGGGGGACAGAGGGAGGTAGAGGTAGGGGGACAGATGGAGGTAGAGGTAGGGGGACAGAGGGAGGTAGAGGTAGGGGGACAGATTGAGGTAGAGGGAGGGGGACAGAGGGAGGTAGAGGGACAGAGGGAGATAGAAGTAGGGGGACATAGGGAGGTAGAGGTAGGGGGACAGAGGGAGGTAGAGGTAGGGGGACAGAGGGAGGTAGAGGTAGGGGGACAGAGGGAGGTAGAGGTAGGGGGACAGAGGGAGGTAGAGGTAGGGGGACAGAGGGAGGTAGTAGGGGGACAGAGGGAGGTAGAGGTAGGGGGACATAGGGAGGTAGAGGTAGGGGGACAGAGGGAGGTAGAGGTAGGGGGACAGAGGGAGGTAGAGGTAGGGGGACAGAGGGAGGTAGAGGTAGGGGGACAGAGGGAGGTAGAGGTAGGGGGACAGAGGGAGGTAGAGGTAGGGGGACAGAGGGGGTAGAGGTAGGGGGACAGAGGGGGGTAGAGGTAGGGGGACAGAGGGAGGTAGAGGTAGGGGGACAGAGGGAGGTAGAGGTAGAGGTAGGGGGACAGATGGAGGTAGAGGTAGAGGTAGGGGGACAGAGGGAGGTAGAGGTAGGGGGACAGAGGGAGGTAGAGGTAGGGGGACAGAGGTAGGTAGAGGTAGGGGGACAGAGGGAGGTAGAGGTAGGGGGACAGATAGAGGTAGAGGTAGGGGGACAGATGGAGGTAGAGGTAGGGGGACAGATGGAGGTAGAGGTAGAGGTAGGTAGAGGTAGGGGGTAGTAGGTAGAGGTAGGTAGAGGTAGGGGGTAGTAAAGAAGTGGTTCCAATGACACTAAAACTAACCAAGTAAACTCAGTCTCCCCCGTCCTCCCTCTTCCTCACTCCCCTCCCTCTTCCTCACTCCCCGACCCCTTCCCTCTCTCTTCCCGTTCCCCCTCCTCTCTCTCCCCCTCCCCTCTCTCTCCCCGACCCCTTCCCTCTCTCTTCCCGTTCCCCCTCCTCTCTCTCCCCCTCCCCTCCCCTCTCTCTCCCCGACCCCTTCCCTCTCTCTTCCCGTTCCCCCTCCTCTCTCTCCCCTCCCCTCTCTCTCCCCGACCCCTTCCCTCTCTCTTCCTGTTCCCCCCTCCTCTCTCTCCCCCCCCTCTCTCTCCCCGACCCCTTCCCTCTCTCTTCCCATTCCCCCCTCCTCTCTCTCCCCCTCCCCTCTCTCTCCCCGACCCCTTCCCTCTCTCTTCCCGTTCCCCCTCCTCTCTCTCCCCCCCCCTCTCTCCCCCCGACCCATTCCCTCTCTCTTCCCGTTCCCCCCTCCTCTCTCTCCCCCTCCCCTCTCTCTCCCCGACCCCTTCCCTCTCTCCAGCTATGACCCAGACAGTGGCCATGACAGTGGGGCTGAGGATTCCCCAGACTCCTCCCCTCCCTTCTGCTTCCTCACCATGGGCATGGGCAAGGTCCTCTTACCCCAGGGGGCAGCAAACTTACACCACAGTACCCATGGGAACAACCATGGCCCTCCTACTGCCCCCCTGCCCCCGCGCCTGGGGGTTTGTCTGGACTTCGAAAAGGGGCGGGTCACGTTCTACGACGCCCACTCGCTGCGTACCCTGTGGGAGGGGCATGTGGATTGCTCTGCCCCTGTGTGCCCGGCCTTTTGTTTCATTGGTGGAGGGGCACTGCAGCTGCAGGAGCTGGTGGCCAATCGGAGCACAGAGGAGCCACTGCACAGAAGGGTCACCATCCAATCACGCGCCACCAATTTAGGTAACTGAAGAAGTATGGAGTGGAATGATTTGGAAAGACCCTTCATCAACTTGATGTTTACTTGTTTATGTTTAGGTTTCATTTGTAATGTCTGCAACTGTTGATGATGTACATTTTGCAGAATAGAAGAATGTCAATGTCCCGGAATCCAGGGGATTATAAAGCGTTCTGCAGGTTACATCAGGATACGTGTATTCTGTGATTCCAACTGTTGCTGTGTTGCATCTGACAAGGACTCATGAGTGGGACGTTTATTGTTAAAGGACTCATGAGTGGGACGTTTATTGTTAATTGACTCATGAGTGGGACGTTTACTGTTAAAGGACTCATGAGTGGGACGTTTATTGTTAAATGACTCATGAGTGGGACGTTAACTGTTAACTGACTCATGAGTGGGACGTTTACTGTTAAATGACTCATGAGTGGGACGTTTATTGTTAAAGGACTCATGAGTGGGACATTTACTGTTAAAGGACTCATGAGTGGGACGTTTACTGTTAAATGACTCATGAGTGGGACGTTAACTGTTAAAGGACTCATGAGTGGGACGTTTATTGTTAAATGACTCATGAGTGGGACGTTAACAGTTAAATGACTCATGAGTGGGACGTTTATTGTTAAAGGACTCATGAGTGGGACGTTAACTGTTAAAGGACTCATGAGTGGGACGTTAACTGTTAAATGACTCATGAGTGGGACATTTACTGTTAAATGACTCATGAGTGGGACGTTAACTGTTAAAGGACTCATGAGTGGGACGTTTATTGTTAAATGACTCATGAGTGGGACGTTAACTGTTAAATGACTCATGAGTGGGACGTTAACTGTTAAATGACTCATGAGTGGGACGTTAACTGTTAAATGACTCATGAGTGGGACATTTACTGTTAAATGACTCATGAGTGGGACATTTACTGTTAAATGACTCATGAGTGGGACATTTACTGTTAAATGACTCATGAGTGGGACATTTACTGTTAAATGACTCATGAGTGGGACGTTAACTGTTAAAGGACTCATGAGTGGGACATTTACTGTTAAATGACTCATGAGTGGGACGTTAACTGTTAAAGGACTCATGAGTGGGACGTTTATTGTTAAATGACTCATGAGTGGGACGTTAACTGTTAACTGACTCATGAGTGGGACGTTTACTGTTAAATGACTCATGAGTGGGACGTTAACTGTTAAATGACTCATGAGTGGGACGTTAACTGTTAAAGGACTCATGAGTGGGACGTTTATTGTTAAATGACTCATGAGTGGGACGTTAACTGTTAACTGACTCATGAGTGGGACGTTAACTGTTAACTGACTCATGAGTGGGACGTTAACTGTTAACTGACTCATGAGTGGGACGTTAACTGTTAACTGACTCATGAGTGGGACGTTTACTGTTAAACGACTCATGAGTGGGACGTTAACTGTTAAAGGACTCATGAGTGGGATGTTAACTGTTAAATGGTGGGACGTTTACTGTTAAATGACTCATGAGTGGGACGTTAACTGGTAAATGACTCACGAATGGGACGTTAACTGTTAAATGACTCATGAGTGGGACGTTAACTGGTAAATTACTCATGAGTGGGACGTTAACTGTTAAATGACTCATGAGTGGGACGTTAACTGTTAAATGACTCATGAGTGGGACGTTAACTGGTAAATGACTCATGAGTGGGACGTTAACTGTTAAATGACTCATGAGTGGGATGTTAACTGGTAAATGACTCATGAGTGGGACGTGAACTGGTAAATGACTCATGAGTGGGATGTTAACTGTTAAATGACTCATGAGTGGGACGTTAACTGTTAAATGACTCATGAGTGGGATGTTAACTGTTAAATGACTCATGACTGGGACGTTAACTGTTAAATGACTCATGAGTGGGATGTTAACTGGTAAATGACTCATGAGTGGGACGTTAACTGTTAAATGACTCATGAGTGGGATGTTAACTGGTAAATGACTCATGAGTGGGATGTTAACTGTTAACTGTTAAATGACTCATGAGTGGGACGTTAACTGGTAAATGACTCATGAGTGGGATGTTAACTGTTAACTGTTAAATGACTCATGAGTGGGACGTTAACTGGTAAAGAGCTCATGAGTGGGGCGTAAACAGTTAAATGACTCATGAGTGGGATGTTAACTGTTAACTGGTAAATGACTCATGAGTGGGACGTTAACTGGTAAATGACTCATGAGTGGGGCGTAAACAGTTAAATGACTCATGAGTGGGATGTTAACTGTTAACTGGTAAATGACTCATGAGTGGGATGTTAACTGTTAACTGGTAAATGACTCATGAGTGGGATGTTAACTGTTAACTGGTAAATGACTAATGAGTGGGATGTTAACTGTTAACTGGTAAATGACTCATGAGTGGGATGTTAACTGTTAAATGACTCATGAGTGTGACGTTAACTGTTAACTGGTAAATGACTCATGAATGGGATGTTAACTGTTAACTGTTAAATGACTCATGAATGGGATGTTAACTGTTAACTGTTAAATGACTCATGAGTGGGACGTTAACTGTTAACTGTTAAATGACTCATGAGTGGGACGTTATCTGTTAAATGACTCATGAGTGGACGTTATCTGTTAGGACTCATGCTACCTGCACTTCACATAGATCTTATTGTTTGAAACCAAACCAAAATGCTCACATTGTGGAAGATTCTCTCATAAGCTTCAAACATGTATTACAAATCAAGAGGGTATACATATCTATTCTATATTTTGAGACAATAGAGATGAATGGGATTGACACATTGTGGATAGAAAGGATTTAGCGTAAATCATGCGTTGATGTCAATGGGAAGATTTGGGGTGTGTGTTCACCTGAATTAAAATCATAATACTTATGTTATCATTCTCATCTGAGCTGGCTGAATATTTATACTGTTTTATAGCTTTTTATTCATAGCTTTTATGATTATTATGACTGGCAATAATACATTTTTACTCAACAGATTATTACTAAAAAGATAGCTCTTACAGGGTCGAGGCTCAGACTGTCAGTATTCATACAGTATATTGAGTGTGTGTGTGAGAGTGTGTATTTTTACTTGAATGCATGTGTGTACGTGTGTGTGAGAGAGAGAGAGTGAGAGACAAAGAGAGAGGGAGATATATATACACAGTCAAAAGTGTATTTTGACAATTTTCTACATTGTAGAATAATAGTGAAGACATCAAAACTATGAAATAACACATTTGGAATCATGTAGTAACCAAAGTGTTAAACAAATATATTTGTGGAGGCCAGGTCATCTGATGCAGCAGTCCATCATTCTTGATCAAATAGCCCTTTCACAGTCTGGAGGTGTGTTGAGTTATTGTCCTGTTAAAAAACAAATGATAGTCCCACTAATCCAGATGGGGTGGTGTATCGCTGCAGAATGCTGTGGTAGCCATGCTGGTTAAGTGTGCCTTGAATTCTAAATAAATCACAGACAGTGTCACCAGCAAAGCACCCCCACACCATCACACCTCCTCTTCCATGCTTCACGGTGGGACCAACACATGCAGAGATCATCCGTTTCCCAACTCTGCTTCTCACAAAGACACTGCAGTTGGAACCAAAAATCTCAAATTTGGACTCGTCAGACCAAAGGACAGATTTCCACCAGTCTAATGTCCATTGCTCATGTTTCTTGGCCCAAGCAAGTCTCTTCTTCTTATTTGTCCTTTAGTAGTGGTGTCTTTGCAGCATTTCAACCATGAAGGCCTGATTCACGCAGTTTCCTCTGAACAGCTGATGTTGAGATGTGTATGTTACTTGAACTCTGCAAAGTGTATATTTGGGATGCAATCTGAGGTGCAGTTAACTCTAATGAACTTATCCTCTGCAGCAGAAGTAAGTCTGGGTCTTCCTTTCCTGTGGCGGTCCTCATGAGAGCCATGTTTTAAAGTCTTGATGGACTGTCGTTTCCCTTTGCTTATTTGAGCTGTTCTTGTCATAATATGGACTTGGTCTTTTACCAAATAGGATTATCTTCTGTATACCACCCCTACCTTGTCACAACACAACTGATTGGCTCAAATGCATTAAGAAGGAAATATATTCCACAAATGAACACACCTGTTAAAACCCCTTTGTGCTAGATGTGGCGCTAGCGACCCACCTCGACAACAGGAGTGCAAAATTCAAATTATAGAAATAGTAATATTCAACATTCATGAAAATACAAGTGTCATACATCAGAAAAAAAACGGAACTTCTTGTTAATCTTTGTCAGATTTCAAAAAGGCTTTACGGCGAAAGCACACCATGCGATTATCTGAGGACAGCGCCCCGCACACAAAATAATTAAAAACATTTTCCAACCAGGCAGGTGCACTAAAATAAATGCCTTACCTTTGAAGATCTTCTTCTGTTGGCACTCCAAAAGGTCCCAGCTACATCACAAATGGTCCTTTTGTTTGATAAAGTCCTTCTTTATATCCCCAAAAACTCAGTTTAGCTGGCACGCTTCATTCAATAATCCACTGGTTTCCCTTCTTCAAAATGCATACAAAATGAATCCCAAATGTTACCAATAAAATTCTCCAAACAAGTCAAACAACGTTTATAATCAAACCTCAGGTACCCTAATATGTAAATAAATGATCAAATTTAAGACGGAGAATCGTTATTGTCTTTACCGGAGATAAACAACAAAGTACGTGCTCTCATCCACGCTCGTTAAAACACTACAACGAACATGGGAGCCACTTAGAAAAGCTACAAATTCTAGCTAATTTTTCCAAAAACAAGCCTGTAACTCTTTCTAAAGACTGTTGACATCTAGTGGAAGCTCTAGGAACTGCAATCTGGGATGTTTTCCCTTCATATTAAACATGACAGCCATTGGAATCAGTGGTGGGGCTGAATTCTTTTTTTTCCTGGATGGTTTGTCCTTAGGTTTTTGCCTGCCATTTTAGTTCTGTTATACTCACAGACATTATTTTAACATTTTTAGAAACTTTAGAGTGTTTTCTATACAAATATATCCAAATATTTGCAATATTTGCCTAGCTTCTGGGCCTGAGTAACAGGCAGTTTACTTTGGGCACGCTTTTCATCCAGGCGTCAAAATACTGCCCCCTAGCCCAAAGAGGTTCATTGAAATGCATTCCAGGTGACTACCTCATGATGCTGGTTGAGAGAATGCCAACAGTGTGCAAAGCTGCCATCAAGGCAAAGGATGGCTACTTTTAAGAATATAACATATATTTTGATTTGTTTAACACTTTTTTGGTTACTACATGATTCCATATGTGTTATTTCATAGTTTTGATGTCTTCACTATTATTCTACAATGTAGAAAATAGTCTAAATAAAGAAAAACCCTTGAATGAGTAGGTGTTTCCAGACCTTTGACTGGTACTGTATATATATATCAATAGAGCCTGCTGAGGGGAGAACAGCTAATAATAATGGCTGGAATGGAGTGAATGGATTGGTATCAAGAACATGGTTTTCATGTGTGTTATTTCACTCCATTCCAGTCATTATTATGAGCCGTCCTCCCCTCAGCAGCCTCCACTGATATATATATAGAGAGAGTCCAGTCCAGTCCAGTCCAGTCTAATCCAATCTGTTGCTCGGAGGTCTGGCTGTAACAACCATGTTTCCTGTTCTGTCTGTCCTGAATGATCTGGTTGTAAAATACAGTCTTATACCTTACAGCACTTGAATGACTTTAGACTGTAGCATCTCCCTCATTTAGACTTTTCCATGCTGGCAGAATGTTTGTACACGTCATGAGAAAAAGGAATAAACAATTCAACAGTTACATTGAGGTGTTATGTGGATGATGTTCTGTTTCAGGAACTAGCACATATCAGCTCCTCCACCTCTCCTTTCAGCTCCTCCACCTCTCCTTTCAGCTCCTCCACCTCTCCTTTCAGCTCCTCCACCTCTCCTTTCAGCTCCTCCACCTCTCCTTTCAGCTCCTCCACCTCTCCTTTCAGCTCCTCCACCTCTCCTTTCAGCTCCTCCACCTCTCCTTTCAGCTCCTCCACCTCTCCTTTCAGCTCCTCCACCTCTCCTCTCAGCTCCTCCACCTCTCCTTTCAGCTCCTCCACCTCTCCTTTCAGCTCCTCCACCTCTCCTTTCAGCTCCTCCACCTCTCCTTTCAGCTCCTCCACCTCTCCTATCAGCTCCTCCACCTCTCCTTTCAGCTCCTCCTTTCAGCTCCTTGATAGTGGATTTTTTGACAATGCTCCACGCTGTCAGCAGCTCTATTTCCTTTTCCAACAGCCAGATGTATCGCCTTTAACTTGAAAGCTGCATCATATGCATTTCTCTGTGTCTTTGCCATGATGAGGGTGACAAAATGACTACCGTAATCAGAATGATGGGAAGTTTGAGCGCGCTCGATTTACGTCACATTGTGTGACGGTGCTCATTTTTTTGGCTGCATGAATCCATAAAAAAAATCCATAAATTAGCTGCGTCATTGTATAAACTGCGAGGTTCAAATAGTGGGAATAAAGTAGCGGCTTATAGTCCGGAAATTACAGTAGTTGTTGAGGGTGCAGCAAGTCAGCACCTCAGGAGTAAATGTCAGTTGGCTTTTCAGAGCCGATCATGAAGAGCATCTCTACCGCTCCTGCTGTCTCTAGAGAGTTGAAAACAGCAGGTCTGGGACAGGTAGCACGTCCGATGAACAGGTTAGGATTCCATAGCCACAGGCAGAACAGTTTAAACTGGAGCAGCAACACGGCCTGGTGGACTGGGGACAGCAAGGAGTCATCATGCCAGGCAGTCCTGAGGCATGGTCCTTTGACTCAGGTCCTCCGAGAGAAAGAGAGAATTAGAGAGAGCATACTTAAATTCACACAGGACACCAGGTAAGACAGGAGAAGTACTCCAGATATAACAAACTGACCCTAGCCTCCCGACACATAAACTACTGCAGCATAAATACTGGAGGCTGAGACAGGGGGGGTCAGGAGACACTGTGACCCCATCCGATGATACCCCTTCAGTTCAGGCCAGATGTCAGGCTGGGTGGTCAACGGTTCAGCATCACTCTCCATGCTCTCTCATCCTTCACTGTGACCCTGTTCAGTGATATCCTTCTCTCTGTCCCCTCTACTCTCTCCATGAGCCATGTCCCAGACACAGTGCAGCAACACCAGCAGAGCTCCAGCATCCCTCATTCTGAAACAATGTCTCTTCAGATCTAATGTACTCTACTGGGCTCAGTCCCCTTCTTTATACACACTGGCGTTGTTGAACCAATACATGAGATGTTGACACCTGTCCTCTGTGGAAAGTTCCAGATAGCCTTGGCAGTGAAATAAAACAGGGAACATTTTTGCACAGACCAAAAGCAGGTCATGTTTATCTGATGCTGTGCATGTGGGACAATCAAACCTGTTACTTCTGTCTGTCTGTTTTGTGCCCTTGTCACAGTTTTTTCCTCCTCTGACGAAGAGGTGTAGCAAGGATCGGACCAAAATGCAGCGTGGTAATTTTCATACATGTTTAACTTCTTGCGTCGAGCCAACCCGGATCCGGTATCATGACTACAGCCTCAAGCCCATTACCATAACGCGACGTTAACTATTCATGAAAATCGCAAATGAAATGAAATCAATATGCTAGCTCTCATGCTTAGCCTTTTGTTAACAACACTGTCATCTCAGATTTTCAAAAATATGCTTCTCTACCATAGCAAACTAGCATTTAGCATTAGCATTTAGCATTAGCAGGCAACATTTTCACAAAAACCAGCAAAAACATTCAATAAATCATTTACCTTTGAAGAACTTCGGATGTTTTCAATGAGGAGACTCAGTTAGATAGCAAATGTTCAGTTTTTCCTGAAAGATTTTTAGTGCAGGAGAAATCGGTCCGTTGGGTGCGTCACGTTTGGCTACCAAAAAAAAAATGAAAATTCAGTTATCCAAACGCCAAACTTGATTCCAAATTAACTCCATAATATCGACTGAAACATGGCAAACGTTGTTTAGAATCAATCCTCAAGGTGTTTTTCTACATTTCTCTTCAATGATGTATCGTTCCTGGAAGTATGTGTCTCCTTCTGTATCGCATGGTAAAATGAGTGCCACTGGGAATTACGCACCAATTTAGACAAAGGACACCGGACGGCCCCCTGGCAAATGTAGTCTCTTATGGCCAATCTTCCAATGATATGCCTACAAATACGTCACAATGCTGCAGACATCTTGGACGAACGGCAGAGCAAATAAGCTTGTTCACAGCACATTCACAGCCATATAAGGAGACGATAGTAAAACAGAGCGTCAAAAATCCTGCTCATTTCCTGTTTGAGGTTTCATCTTGGTTTCGCCTGTAAGATCAGTTCTGGGGCACTCACAGATAATATATTTGCAGTTTTGAAAACGTCAGAGTGTTTTCTTTCCAAAGCTGGCAATTATATGCATAGTCGAGCATCTTTTCGTGACAAAGTATTGCGCTTAAAACGGGCACGTTTTTTTATCCAATAATGACATAGCGCCCCCATAGGTTGAAGAAGTTAATAACGAATAAACACGAACAATACAAAAACAAGAAACGTAACACGAAAACCGAAACAGCCTATACTGGTGCAAACTAACACAGTTACACAGAGACAGGAACAATCACCCACGAAACACTCAAAGAATATGGCTGCCTAAATATGGTTCCCAATCAGAGACAACGATAAACACCTGCCTCTGATTGAGAACCACTTCAGGCAACCATAGACTTTTCTAGAAGACCCCACTATACCACAATCCCGATACCTACAAAAAAAACGACTAAAAACACCACATAATAAACCCATGTCACACCCTGGCCTGACCAAAATAATAAAGAAAACACAAAATACTAAGACCAGGGCGTGACAGAACCCCCCCCCCCCCAAGGTGCGGACTCCCGGCCGCACACCGAAACCCATGGGGGAGGATCCGAGTGGGCGTCTGTCCACGGTGGCGGCTCCGGTGCGGGACGTGGACCCCACTCCAACAAAGTCTTAGTCCCCTTGCATAGCTTCCTTAGATTGGTGACCCGCGCCGCCGACCTTGACCTAATAACCCTCACCAAGGACCCCACTGGACTGAGGGGCAGCTCGGGACTGAGGTAGCTCGGGACTGAGGGGTAGCTCGGGACTGAGGGGAAGCTCGGGACTGAGGGGAAGCTCGGGACTGAGGGGAAGCTCGGGACTGAGGGAAAGCTCGGCACTGAGAGGGAGCTCAGTACTGAGAGGAAGCTCGGTACTGAGGGGAAGCTCGGCACTGAGAGGAAGCTCAGTACTGAGAGGAAGCTCAGACAGGTAGTTGGCTCTGGCAGATCCTGGCTGGTGGTTCCGGCAGACTGGCGGATCTGGAAGATCCTGGCTGACTGGCGGATCCTGGCTGACTGGCAGCTCTGGCTGCTCCATGCAGACTGGCAGCTCTGGCTGCTCCATGCAGACTGGCTGCTCCATGCAGACTGGCAGCTCTGGCTGCTCCATGCAGACTGGCAGCTCTGGCTGCTCCATGCAGACTGGCAGCTCTGGCTGCTCCATGCAGACTGGCAGCTCCGGCAGCGCTGAACAGGCAGGAGACTCCAGCAGCGCTGTAGAGGAGGAAGGCTCTGGCAGCGCTAAACAGGCGGGAGACTCTGGCAGCGCTGGAGAGGAGGAAGGCTCTGGCAGCGCTGGATAGGCGGGAGACTCCGGCAGCGCTGGAGAGGAGGAAGGCTCTGGCAGCGCTAAACAGGCGGGAGACTCCGGCAGCTCTGGAGAGGAGGAAGGCTCTGGCAGCGCTGGACAGGCGAAGCGCACTGAAGGCCTGGTGCGTGGTGCTGGCACTGGTGGTACTGGGCCGAGAACACACACAGGAAGCCTGGTGCGGGGAGCTGCCACCGGAGGACTGATGCGTGGAGGTGGTACTGGATAGACCGGACCGTGCAGGCGCACTGGAGCTCTTGAGCACCGAGCCTGCCCAACATTACCTGGCTCGATGCCCACTCTAGCCCGGCCAATACGAGGAGCTGGTATGTACCGCACCGGGCTATGCACCCGCACTGGAGACACCGTGCGCTCCACAGCATAACATGGTGCCTGCCCGATCTCTCTAGCCCACCGGTAAGCACAGGAAGTTTGCGCAGGTCTTCTACCTGGCGTAGCCATACTCCCTATGAGCCTCCCCCCAATACATGTTTGGTTCTGGCTCCTGGGCTTCCTTCCACGCCGCCGTGTTAATCTCGCCAACCTCATTCTCCTGTAACCTTCCTCGCACTGCTCCATCGAATCCCAGGCGGGCTCCGGCACTCTCCCTGGGTCGACCGACCACCTGTCTATCTCTTCCCAAGTAGTGTAGTCCAGATTCTGCTCCCATGTCCCAAAATCCTGACATCGCTGCCTCTCCTGCTCTTCGTAATGTCGCCTCTCTGTTTTTGCTGCCTCCAGTTCTGCTTTGGGGCGGCGATATTCCCCAGCCTGTGCCCAGGGTCCTTTACCATCCAGGATCTCCTCCCAAGTCCAGAAGTCCTGTGATCGCTGCTCCTCCTGCCGCTGCCTGTCACCAAGCCGCTTGGTCCTGTTGTGGTGGGTGATTCTGTCACGGTTTTCTTCTATCTCCTCCTCTGACGAAGAGGTGTAGCAAGGATCGGACCAAAATGCAGCGTGGTAATTTTCATACTTGTTTAATAACGAATAAACACGAACAATACAAAAACAAGAAATGTAACACGAAAACCGAAACAGCCTATACTGGTGCAAACTAACACAGTTACACAGAGACAGGAACAATCACCCACGAAACACGCTAAGTGTAACGGCGTTTGTCGAAAGAGAGTCGGACCGAAATGCAGCGTGGTGGTTACTCATGTCTTTAATAAATGAATCGCGGTACATGAAATAACTGATACAAATACAAAACAACAAAACGGAACGTGAAACCTAATTACAGCCTATCTGTTGAAACTACACAGAGACAGGAACAATCACCCACGAAATACAAAGTGAAACCCAGGCTACCTAAATACGGTTCCCCATCAGAGACAACAAGAATCACCTGACTCTGATTGAGAACCGCCTCAGGCAGCCAAGCCTATACTAGACACACTCCTAATCAACCACAATCCCAATGCCTACAAAAACCCCAATACGACAATACAATAACCCCATGTCACACCCTGGCCTGAACAAATAATTAAAGAAAACACAAAATACCAAGGCGTGACACTAAGAATATGGTTCCCAATCAGAGAAAACAATAAACACCTGCCTCTGATTGAGAACCACTTCAGGCAACCATAGACTTTTCTAGAAAACCCCACTATACCACAATCTTAATACCTACAAAAAAACAAGACTAAACACACCACATAATAAACCCATGTCACACCCTGGCCTGACCAAAATAATAAAGAAAACACAAAATACTAAGACCAGGGCGTGACAGCCCTCTAGTAAGTAGTGTCGGCAGGTAGCCTAGTGGTTAAGAGCGTTTGGCCAGTAACCAAAAGGTCCTTGGTTTGAATCCCTGAGCAGACTCTGTGAAAAATGGATAGATTGCTCTTGAGCAAGGCACTAAACCCTAATTACTAATGTAAGTCACTCTGGATAAGAGCGTCTGATAAAGGACTCAAAGGTAAGTAAATATAAAGCAGCAAGGTACCAGAAATATCACCATGGTTACCAAAGGGCTAGCTGCTAGAGTTACTATTATTATTAATTGGAGGTCTAGGCACAGTCCTCACCATAGTCTGTTCACCTAGATCCACAAGGTGGAGTTAACTTGGAGGGGAGGGAGAAGGGAGTGAGGGTTGAAAACAAAGCCTTGCCTCTGTGGCTGTTGTCAAAGCAACAGAGAAGGAGCAGGAAGTATCCAGGTAGTTAAATAGAACACACACACTCCCTCTGGTAATCTCCGGTCCTCACACACTGAACAGCCACTGCGCTACCTGACCAGCCTCATACAGGTAAGAGACAACCGCTGCTAGCTACACCTGATCTCCTCTGAGAAAACACATGAACCTGGGAATGTGTGTTCTCTCTTTCCCTCTCCTCTCTTTCTCACACATCTGTCTCCGTTTTCATGTGTTCTCTCCCTGTGATCGAACAATGTCAATAGTATGTCTGTCATATAAGAATGTTCCAGATGGACCTGGCATGGGCTATATTATAAAGTTGTCATATTTTCATAGACTAATGGGACAATACATGTGGGGTAATGGCTCTCAGCACTTGGCTTTGCCCAGTTTAAATGCCAGGTAAACAGGGGTGGTATTATTTGCGCATGTCAACGTGTGTATATGCTGCCAAGCGCCAAACTGCCAGAACTGGATTGGCAGTGTATCCGCCCAGGCAGCCATTATTCTGACAATCATTGTTTCACAGTCTCATAATGGGCCACCAGAATAGCTCAAGACACACCTGACTGTAGCATGTAACTATATAATAATCACTGAGTAACATCATAATAATCACTGACTAACATCACAATAATCACTGAGTAACATCATAATAATCACTGAGTAACACCATAATAATCACTGAGTAACACCATAATAATCACTGTGTAACATCATAATAATCACTGAGTAACATCATAATAATCACTGAGTAACATCATAATAATCACTGAGTAACATCATAATAATCACTGAGTAACATCATAATAATCAATGAGTAACATCATAATAATCACTGAGTAACATCATAATAATCACTGTGTAACATCATAATAATCACTGAGTAACATCATAATAATCACTGAGTAACACCATAATAATCACTGAGTAACACCATAATAATCACTGAGTAACATCATAATAATCAATGAGTAACATCATAATAATCACTGAGTAACATCATAATAATCACTGAGTAACATCATAATAATAACTGAGTAACATCACAATAATCACTGAGTAACATCATAATAATCACTGGGTAACATCGTAATAATCACTGAGTAACATTGTAATAATCACTGAGTAACATCATAATAATCACTGAGTAACATCATAATAATCACTGAGTAACATCATAATAATCACTGAGTAACATCATAATAATCACTGAGTAACATAATAATAATCACTGTGTAACATCATAATAATCACTGAGTAACATTGTAATAATCACATCATAATAATCACTGAGTAACATCGTAATAATAACACCATAATAATCACTGAGTAACAGCATAATAGTCAGAGTAACATCACAATAATCACTGAGTAACATCATAATAATCAATGAGTAACATCATAATAATCACTGAGTAACATCATAATAATCACTGAGTAACATCATAATAATAACTGAGTAACATCATAATAATCACTGAGTAACATCACAATAATCACTGAGTAACATCATAATAATCACTGAGTAACATCATCATAATCACTGAGTAACATCATAATAATCACTGAGTAACATCATAATAATCACTGACTAACATCACAATAATCACTGAGTAACATCAAAATAATCACTGAGTAACACCATAATAATCACTGAGTAACACCATAATAATCACTGTGTAACATCATAATAATCACTGAGTAACATCATAATAATCACTGAGTAACATCATAATAATCACTGAGTAACATCATAATAATCACTGAGTAACATCATAATAATCAATGAGTAACATCATAATAATCACTGAGTAACATCATAATAATCACTGAGTAACATCATAATAATAACTGAGTAACATCACAATAATCACTGAGTAACATCATAATAATCACTGGGTAACATCGTAATAATCACTGAGTAACATTGTAATAATCACTGAGTAACATCATAATAATCACTGAGTAACATCATAATAATCACTGAGTAACATCATAATAATCACTGTGTAACATCATAATAATCACTGAGTAACATTGTAATAATCACTGAGTAACATCATAATAATCACTGAGTAACATCATAATAATCACTGAGTAACATAATAATAATCACTGTGTAACATCATAATAATCACTGAGTAACATTGTAATAATCACATCATAATAATCACTGAGTAACATCGTAATAATAACACCATAATAATCACTGAGTAACAGCATAATAGTCAGAGTAACATCACAATAATCACTGAGTAACATCATAATAATCACTGAGTATCATCATAATAATCACTGAGTAACATCATAATAATCACTGAGTAACATTGTAATAATCACATCATAATAATCACTGAGTAACATTGTAATAATCACTGAGTAACATCATAATAATCACTGAGTAACATCATAATAATCACTGTGTAACATCATAATAATCACTGAGTAACATCATAATAATCACTGAGTAACATCATAATAATCACTGAGTAACATCATAATAATCACTGAGTAAGGGGTGGTATTATTTGCGCATGTCAACGTGTGTATATGCTGCCAAGCGCCAAACTGCCAGAACTGGATTGGCAGTGTATCCGCCCAGGCAGCCATTATTCTGACAATCATTGTTTCACAGTCTCATAATGGGCCACCAGAATAGCTCAAGACACACCTGACTGTAGCATGTAACTATATAATAATCACTGAGTAACATCATAATAATCACTGACTAACATCACAATAATCACTGAGTAACATCAAAATAATCACTGAGTAACACCATAATAATCACTGAGTAACACCATAATAATCACTGAGTAACATCACAATAATCACTGAGTAACATCATAATAATCCCTGAGTAACATCATAATAATCACTGAGTAACATCATCATAATCACTGAGTAACATCACAATAATCACTGAGTAACATCATAATAATCACTGAGTAACATCATAATAATCACTGAGTAACATCATAATAATCACTGAGTAACATCATAATAATCAATGAGTAACATCATAATAATCACTGAGTAACATCATAATAATCACTGAGTAACATCATAATAATAACTGAGTAACATCACAATAATCACTGAGTAACATCATAATAATCACTGGGTAACATCATAATAATCACTGAGTAACATTGTAATAATCACTGAGTAACATCATAATAATCACTGAGTAACATCATAATAATCACTGAGTAACATCATAATAATCACTGAGTAACATCATAATAATCACTGTGTAACATCATAATAATCACTGAGTAACATTGTAATAATCACTGAGTAATAATCACTGAGTAACATCATAATAATCACTGAGTAACATCGTAATAATAACACCATAATAATCACTGAGTAACAGCATAATAGTCAGAGTAACATCACAATAATCACTGAGTAACATCATAATAATCACTGAGTATCATCATAATAATCACTGAGTAACATCATAATAATCACTGAGTAACATTGTAATAATCACATCATAATAATCACTGAGTAACATTGTAATAATCACTGAGTATCATCATAATAATCACTGAGTAACATCATAATAATCACTGAGTAACATTGTAATAATCACATCATAATAATCACTGAGTAACATTGTAATAATCACTGAGTAACATCATAATAATCACTGAGTAACATCATAATAATCACTGAGTAACATCATAATAATCACTGTGTAACATCATAATAATCACTGAGTAACATCATAATAATCACTGAGTAACATCATAATAATCAATGAGTAACATCATAATAATCACTGAGTAACATCATAATAATCACTGGGTAACATCGTAATAATCACTGAGTAACATTGTAATAATCACTGAGTAACATCATAATAATCACTGAGTAACATCATAATAATCACTGAGTAACATCATAATAATCACTGAGTAACATAATAATAATCACTGTGTAACATCATAATAATCACTGAGTAACATTGTAATAATCACATCATAATAATCACTGAGTAACATCGTAATAATAACACCATAATAATCACTGAGTAACAGCATAATAGTCAGAGTAACATCACAATAATCACTGAGTAACATCATAATAATCAATGAGTAACATCATAATAATCACTGAGTAACATCATAATAATCACTGAGTAACATCATAATAATAACTGAGTAACATCATAATAATCACTGAGTAACATCACAATAATCACTGAGTAACATCATAATAATCACTGAGTAACATCATCATAATCACTGAGTAACATCATAATAATCACTGAGTAACATCATAATAATCACTGACTAACATCACAATAATCACTGAGTAACATCAAAATAATCACTGAGTAACACCATAATAATCACTGAGTAACACCATAATAATCACTGTGTAACATCATAATAATCACTGAGTAACATCATAATAATCACTGAGTAACATCATAATAATCACTGAGTAACATCATAATAATCACTGAGTAACATCATAATAATCAATGAGTAACATCATAATAATCACTGAGTAACATCATAATAATCACTGAGTAACATCATAATAATAACTGAGTAACATCACAATAATCACTGAGTAACATCATAATAATCACTGGGTAACATCGTAATAATCACTGAGTAACATTGTAATAATCACTGAGTAACATCATAATAATCACTGAGTAACATCATAATAATCACTGAGTAACATCATAATAATCACTGAGTAACATAATAATAATCACTGTGTAACATCATAATAATCACTGAGTAACATTGTAATAATCACATCATAATAATCACTGAGTAACATCGTAATAATAACACCATAATAATCACTGAGTAACAGCATAATAGTCAGAGTAACATCACAATAATCACTGAGTAACATCATAATAATCACTGAGTATCATCATAATAATCACTGAGTAACATCATAATAATCACTGAGTAACATTGTAATAATCACATCATAATAATCACTGAGTAACATTGTAATAATCACTGAGTAACATCATAATAATCACTGAGTAACATCATAATAATCACTGTGTAACATCATAATAATCACTGAGTAACATCATAATAATCACTGAGTAACATCATAATAATCACTGAGTAACATTATTTGCGCATGTCAACGTGTGTATATAGCTGCCAACGCCAAACTGCCAGAACTGGATTGGCAGTGTATCCGTAAGCCATTATTCTGACAATCATTGTTTCACAGTCTCATAATGGGCCACCAGAATAGCTCAAGACACACCTGACTGTAGCATGTAACTATATAATAATCACTGAGTAACATCATAATAATCACTGACTAACATCACAATAATCACTGAGTAACATCAAAATAATCACTGAGTAACACCATAATAATCACTGAGTAACACCATAATAATCACTGAGTAACATCACAATAATCACTGAGTAACATCATAATAATCCCTGAGTAACATCATAATAATCACTGAGTAACATCATCATAATCACTGAGTAACATCACAATAATCACTGAGTAACATCATAATAATCACTGAGTAACATCATAATAATCACTGAGTAACATCATAATAATCACTGAGTAACATCATAATAATCAATGAGTAACATCATAATAATCACTGAGTAACATCATAATAATCACTGAGTAACATCATAATAATAACTGAGTAACATCACAATAATCACTGAGTAACATCATAATAATCACTGGGTAACATCATAATAATCACTGAGTAACATCATAATAATCACTGAGTAACATCATAATAATCACTGTGTAACATCATAATAATCACTGAGTAACATTGTAATAATCACTGAGTAATAATCACTGAGTAACATCATAATAATCACTGAGTAACATCGTAATAATAACACCATAATAATCACTGAGTAACAGCATAATAGTCAGAGTAACATCACAATAATCACTGAGTACATTTACATTTAAGTCATTTAGCAGACGCTCTTAATCAGAACACTTACAAATTGGTGCATACACCTTATGACAACCAGTGGAACAGCCACTTGCATCTAAATCTTGTTGGGGGAGAATCACTGAGAACATTACTTACCCTTACTTACCCTATCCTAGGTATTCCTTGAAGAGGTGGGGTTTCAGGTGTCTCCGGAAGGTAATCACTGTAACAATAATAATCACTGATTGACTCCGCTGTCCTGGCGTCGTGATAATCAGTTTGTTCCACCATTGGGGGCCAGAGCAGCGAACAGTTTTGACTGGGCTGAGCGGGAACTGTAATTCCTCAGTGGTAGGGAGGCGAGCAGGCCAGAGGTGGATGAACGCAGTGCCCTTGTTTGGGTGTAGGGCCTGATAGAGCCTGGAGGTACTGAGGTGCCGTTCCCCTCACAGCTCCGTGGCGAACACCATGGTCTTGTAGCGGATGCGAGCTTCAACTGGAAGCCAGTGGAGAGAATCACGGAGGAGCATAATAATCACTGAGTAACATCATAATAAGGTTGAACACCAGACGGGCTGCGGCGTTCTGGATGACATTGTAGGGGTTTAATGGCACAGGCAGGGAGCCCAGCCAACAGCGAGTTGCAGTAATCAAGACGGAGATGACAAGTGCCTGGATTAGGACCTGCGCCGCTTCCTGTGTGAGGCAGGGTCGTACTCTGCGGATGTTGTAGAGCATGAACCTACAGGAACGGGACACCGCCTTGATGTTAGTTGAGAACGTCAGGGTGTTGTAAGGATCACGCCAATTCTTAGCGCTCTGGGAACAGGACACAATGGATTGTCACCGTGATGGCGAGATCATGGAACGGGCAGTCCTTCCCTGGGAGGAAGAGGAGCTCCGTCTTGCTGAGGTTCAGCTTGAGGTGGTGATCCGTCATCCACACTGATATGTCTGCCAGACATGCAGAATGCGATCGCCACCTGGTCATCAGAAGGGGGAAAGGATCAAGATTAATTGTGTGTCACTGCATAGCAATGATAGGAGAGACCATGTGAGGTTATGACAGAGCCAATGACTTGGTGTAACAGAATAAGAGAGGGCCTAGAACAGAGCCCTGGGGACACCAGTGGTGAATCGCGTGGTGAGGAGACAGATTCTCGCCACGCCACCTGGTAAGCACCTGTCAGGTAGGACATCAATAAGCGTGGGTAACCGCGCACGAGAGATGCCCAACTCGGAGAGGGTGGAGAGGAGGATCTGATGGTTCACAGTATCGAAGGCAGCCGATAGGTCTAGAAGGATGAGAGCAGAGGAGAACAGTTAGCTTTAGCAGTGCGGAGCGCCTCCGTGATACAGAGAAGAGCAGTCTCAGTTGAATGACTAGTCTTGAAACCTGACTGATTTGGATCAAGAAGGTCATTCTGAGAACATAGCGGTAGAGCTGGCCAAGGACACGCTCAAGAGTTTTGGAGAGAAAAGAATAAGGGATACTGGTCTGTAGTTGTTGACATCGGAGGGATCGAGTGTATTTTTTTCAGAAGGGGTGCAACTCTCGCTCTCTTGAAGACATAGGGACGTAACCAGCGGTCAGGGATGAGTTGATGAGCAGGTAAGGTAAGGGAGAAGGTCTCCGGAAATGGTCTGGAGAAGAAGGAGGGGATAGGGTCAAGCGGGCAGGTTGTTGGGCGGCCGGCCGTCACATAATAATCACTGCATCAGATTTCATCTGACTGGGAAACAGAGAGGGAGAAAGAGGTCAGAGCATAGGGTAGGGCAGTGTGAGCAGAACCAGCGGTGTCGTTTGACTTAGCAAACGAGGATCGGATGTCATCGACCTTCTTTTCAAAATGGTTGACGAAGTCATCTGCAGAGAGGGAGGAGGGAGGGGGGAGGATTCAGGAGGGAGGATAAGGTGGCAAAGAGCTTCCTAGGGTTAGAGGCAGATGCTTGGAATTTAGAATGGTAGAAAGTGGCATTTAATCAGCAGAGACAGAGGAGGAAAATGTAGAGAGGAGGGAGTAAAGGATGCCAGGTCCGCAGGGAGGCGAGTTTTCCTCCATTTCCGCATGCCCGGAGCCCTGTTCTGTGAGCTCAATGAGTAATCGAGCCACGGAGCGGGAGGGGAGGACCGAGCCTGGCCTAATAATCAGGGGACATAGGGAGTCAAAGGATGCAGTAATCACTGGGAGGAGAGGAGGGTTGAGGAGGCAGAATCAGGAGATAGGTTGGAGAAAGTTTGAGCATCATAATAATCACTGAGGGAAGAGAAGATAGGATGGAAGAGGAACATCAGCGGGGGAGAATCAAGATGGGACGGCGCGATACCATCCGAGTAAGGGCAGTGTGGGAAGTGTTGGATGAGAGCGAGAGGGAAAAGGATACAAGGTAGTGGTCGGAGACTTGGAGGGGAGTTGCAATGAGGTTAGAACTCATTGCAACTGTAATAATCACTGAGTAACATCACAATAATCACTGAGTAACATCATAATAATCACTGAGTATCATCATAATAATCACTGAGTAACATCATAATAATCACCGAGTAACATCACAATAATCACTGAGTAACATCATAATAATCACTGAGTAACATCATAATAATCACTGAGTATCATCATAATAATCACTGAGTAACATCATAATAATCACCGAGTAACATCATAATAATCACTGAGTAACATCACAATAATCACTGAGTAACATCATAATAATCACTGAGTAACATTGTAATAATCACATCATAATAATCACTGAGTAACATTGTAATAATCACTGAGTATCATCATAATAATCACTGAGTAACATCATAATAATCACTGAGTAACATTGTAATAATCACATCATAATAATCACTGAGTAACATTGTAATAATCACTGAGTAACATCATAATAATCACTGAGTAACATCATAATAATCACTGAGTAACATCATAATAATCACTGTGTAACATCATAATAATCACTGAGTAACATCATAATAATCACTGAGTAACATCATAATAATCAATGAGTAACATCATAATAATCACTGAGTAACATCATAATAATCACTGAGTAACATCATAATAATCACTGAGTAACATCATAATAATCACTGAGTAACATTGTAATAATCACATCATTATAATCACTGAGTAACATCATAATAATCACTGAGTAACATCATAATAATCACTGAGTAACATTGTAATAATCACATCATAATAATCACTGAGTAACATCATAATAATCACTGAGTAACATCATAATAATCACTGAGTAACATCGTAATAATAACACCATAATAATCACTGAGTAACAGAATAATAGTCAGAGTAACATCACAATAATCACTGAGTAACATCATAATAATCACTGAGTATCATCATAATAATCACTGAGTAACATCATAATAATCACTGAGTAACATCATAATAATCACTGAGTAACATTGTAATAATCACATCATAATAATCACTGAGTAACATTGTAATAATCACTGAGTAACATCATAATAATCACTGAGTAACATCATAATAATCACTGAGTAACATCATAATAATCACTGAGTAACATCATAATAATCACTGAGTAACATCATAATAATCACTGAGTAACATCATAATAATCACTGAGTAACATCATAATAATCACTGAGTAACATCATAATAATCACTGAGTAACATCATAATAATCACTGAGTAACATCATAATAATCACTGAGTAACATCATAATAATCACTGAGTAACATCATAATAATCACTGAGTAACATTGTAATAATCACTGAGTAACATCATAATAATCACCGAGTAACATCATAATAATCACTGAGTAACATCATAATAATCACTGAGTAACATCATAATAATCACTGAGTAACATCATAATAATCACTGAGTAACATCATAATAATCACTGAGTAACATCATAATAATCACTGAGTAACATCATAATAATCACTGAGTAACATCATAATAATCACTGAGTAACATCATAATAACATCATAATAATCACTGAGTAACATCATAATAATCACTGAGTAACATCATAATAATCACTGAGTAACATCAATAATAATCATAATAATCACTGTAACATTGTAATAATCACTGAGTAACATCATAATAATCACTGAGTAACATCATAATAATCACTGAGTAACATCATAATAATCACTGAGTAACATCATAATAATCACTGAGTAACATCATAATAATCACTGAGTAACATCATAATAATCACTGAGTAACATCATAATAATCACTGAGTAACATCATAATAATCACTGAATAATCAACATTGTAATAATCACTGAGTAACATCATAATAATCACTGAGTAACATCATAATAATCACTGAGTAACATCATAATAATCACTGAGTAACATCATAATAATCACTGAGTAACATCATAATAATCACTGAGTAACATCATAATAATCACTGAGTAACATTGTAATAATCACTGAGTAACATCATAATAATCACCATAATAACATCATAATAATCACTGAGTAACATCATAATAATCACTGAGTAACATCATAATAATCACTGAGTAACATCATAATAATCAATCACTGAGTAACATCATAATAATCACTGAGTAACATCATAATAATCACTGAGTAACATCATAATAATCACTGAGTAACATCATAATAATCACTGAGTAACATCATAATAATCACTGAGTAACATCATAATAATCACTGAGTAACATCATAATAATCACTGAGTAACATCATAATAATCACTGAGTAACATCATAATAATCACTGAGTAACATCATAATAATCACTGAGTAACATCATAATAATCACTGAGTAACATCATAATAATCACTGAGTAACATCATAATAATCACTGAGTAACATCATAATAATCACTGAGTAACATCATAATAATCACTGAGTAACATTGTAATAATCACATCATAATAATCACTGAGTAACATCATAATAATCACTGAGTAACATCATAATAATCACTGAGTAACATCATAATAATCACTGAGTAACATCATAATAATCACTGAGTAACATCATAATAATCACTGAGTAACATCATAATAATCACTGAGTAACATCATAATAATCACTGAGTAACATCATAATAATCACTGAGTAACATCATAATAATCACTGAGTAACATTGTAATAATCACTGAGTAACATCATAATAATCACCGAGTAACATCATAATAATCACTGAGTAACATCATAATAATCACTGAGTAACATCATAATAATCACTGAGTAACATCATAATAATCACTGAGTAACATCATAATAATCACTGAGTAACATCATAATAATCACTGAGTAACATCATAATAATCATCATTATAATCACTGAGTAACATCATAATAATCACTGAGTAACATCATAATAATCACTGAGTAACATTGTAATAATCACATCATAATAATCACTGAGTAACATCATAATAATCACTGAGTAACATCATAATAATCACTGAGTAACATCATAATAATCACACATCATAATAATCACTGAGTAACATCAATAATAGTCATCATAATAATCACTGAGTAACATCACAATAATCACTGAGTAACATCATAATAATCACTGAGTAACATCATAATAATCACTGAGTAACATCATAATAATCACTGAGTAACATCATAATAATCACTGAGTAACATCATAATAATCACTGAGTAACATCATAATAATCACCGAGTAACATCATAATAATCACTGGGTAACATCACAATAATCACTGAGTAACATCATAATAATCACTGAGTAACATCATAATAATCACTGAGTAACATCATAATAATCACTGAGTAACATCATAATAATCACCGAGTAACATCATAATAATCACTGAGTAACATCATAATAATCACTGAGTAACATCATAATAATCACTGAGTAACATCATAATAATCACTGAGTAACATTGTAATAATCACTGAGTAACATCATAATAATCACCGAGTAACATCATAATAATCACTGAGTAACATCATAATAATCACTGAGTAACATTGTAATAATCACTGAGTAACATCATAATAATCACCGAGTAACATCATAATAATCACTGAGTAACATCATAATAATCACTGAGTAACATCATAATAATCACTGAGTAACATCATAATAATCACTGAGTAACATCATAATAATCACTGAGTAACATTGTAATAATCACTGAGTAACATCATAATAATCACTGAGTAACATCATAATAATCACTGAGTAACATTGTAATAATCACTGAGTAACATCATAATAATCACAGAGTAACATCATAATAATCACTGGGTAACATCATAATAATCACTGAGTAACATCATAATAATCACTGAGTAACATCATAATAATCACTGTGTAACATCATAATAATCACTGAGTAACATCATAATAATCACTGAGTAACATCATAATAATCACTGAGTAACATTGTAATAATCACTGAGTAACATCATAATAATCACAGAGTAACATCATAATAATCACTGGGTAACATCATAATAATCACTGAGTAACATCATAATAATCACTGAGTAACATCATAATAATCACTGAGTAACATCATAATAATCACTGAGTAACATCATAATAATCACTGAGTAACATCATAATAATCACTGAGTAACATCATAATAATCACTGAGTAACATCATAATAATCACTGAGTAACATCATAATAATCACTGAGTAACATTGTAATAATCACTGAGTAACATCTTAATAATCACTGAGTAACATTGTAATAATCACTGAGTAACATCATAATAATCACAGAGTAACATCATAATAATCACTGGGTAACATCATAATAATCACTGAGTAACATCATAATAATCACTGAGTAACATCATAATAATCACTGGGTAACATCATAATAATCACTGAGTAACATCATAATAATCACTGTGTAACATCATAATAATCACTGAGTAACATCATAATAATCACTGAGTAACATCATAATAATCACTGAGTAACATTGTAATAATCACTGAGTAACATCATAATAATCACTGAGTAACATCATAATAATCACTGAGTAACATCATAATAATCACTGAGTAACATCAAATCAAATCAAATCAAATGTATTTATATAGCCCTTCGTACATCAGCTGATATCTCAAAGTGCTGTACAGAAACCCAGCCTAAAACCCCAAACAGCAAACAATGCAGGTGTAAAAGCACGGTGGCTAGGAAAAACTCCCTAGAAAGGCCAAAACCTAGGAAGAAACCTAGAGAGGAACCGGGCTATGTGGGGTGGCCAGTCCTCTTCTGGCTGTGCCGGGTAGAGATTATAACAGAACATGACCAAGATGTTCAAATGTTCATAAATGACCAGCATGGTCGAATAATAATAAGGCAGAACAGTTGAAACTGGAGCAGCAGCACAGTCAGGTGGACTGGGGACAGCAAGGAGCCATCATGTCAGGTAGTCCTGGGGCACGGTCCTAGGGCTCAGGTCCTCCGAGAGAGGGAAAGAAAGAGAGAATTAGAGAGCATATGTGGGGTGGCCAGTCCTCTTCTGGCTGTGCCGGGTGGAGATTATAACAGAACGTGGCCAAGATGTTCAAATGTTCATAAATGACCAGCATGGTTGAATAATAGTAAGGCAGAACAGTTGAAACTGGAGCAGCAGCATGGCCAGGTGGACTGGGGACAGCAAGGAGTCATCATGTCAGGTAGTCCTGGGACATGGTCCTAGGGCCCAGGCCAGTTGAAACTGGAGCAGCAGCATGGCCAGGTGGACTGGGGACAGCAAGGAGTCATCATGTCAGGTAGTCCTGGGGCATGGTCCTAGGGCTCAGGTCCTCCGAGAGAGAGAAAGAAAGAGAGGAGAGAATTAGAGAACGCACACTTAGATTCACACAGGACACCGAATAGGACAGGAGAAGTACTCCAGATATAACAAACTGACCCTAGCCCCCGACACATAAACTACTGCAGCATAAATACTGGAGGCTGAGACAGGAGGGGTCAGGAGACACTGTGGCCCCATCCGAGGACACCCCGGACAGGGCCAAACAGGAAGGATATAACCCCACCCACTTTGCCAAAGCACAGCCCCCACACCACTAGAGGGATATCTTCAACCACCAACTTACCATCCTGAGACAAGGCCGAGTATAGCCCACAAAGATCTCCGCCACGGTACAACCCAAGGGGGGCGCCAACCCAGACAGGCTGACCACAACAGTGAATCAACCCACCCAGGTGATGCACCCCCCCCAGGGACGGCATGAGAGAGCCCCTGCAAGCCAGTGACTCAGCCCCCGTAACAGGGTTAGAGGCAGAGAATCCCAGTGGAAAGAGGGGAACCGGCCAGACTCCAGAGCCTTTCCGTTCACCTTCCCACTCCTGGGCCAGATTACACTCAATCATATGACCCACTGAAGAGATGAGTCTTCAGTAAAGACTTAAAGGTTGAGACCGAGTTTGCGTCTCTGACATGGGTAGGCAGACCGCTCCATAAAAATGGAGCTCTATAGGAGAAAGCCCTGCCTCCAGCTGTTTGCTTAGAAATTCTAGGGACAATTAGGAGGCCTGCGTCTTGTGACCGTAGCGTACGTGTAGGTATGTACGGCAGGACCAAATCAGAGAGGTAGGTAGGAGCAAGCCCATGTAATGCTTTGTAGGTTAGCAGTAAAACCTTGAAATCAGCCCTTGCTTTGACAGGAAGCCAGTGTAGAGAGGCTAGCACTGGAGTAATATGATCACATTTTTGGTTCTAGTCAGGATTCTAGCAGCCGTATTTAGCACTAACTGAAGTTTATTTAGTGCTTTATCCGGGTAGCCGGAAAATAGAGCATTGCAGTAGTCTAACCTAGAAGTGACAAAAGCATGGATTAATTTTTCTGCATCATTTTTGGACAGAAAGTTTCTGATTTTTGCAATGTTACGTAGATGGAAAAAAGCTGTCCTCGAAATGGTCTTGATATGTTCTTCAAAAGAGAGATCAGGGTCCAGAGTAACGCCGAGGTCTTTCACAGTGTTATTTGAGACTACTGTACAACCATTAAGATTAATTGTCAGATTCAACAGAAGATCTCTTTGTTTCTTGGGACCTAGAACAAGCATCTCTGTTTTGTCCGAGTTTAATAGTAGAAAGTTTGCAGCCATCCACTTCCTTATGTCTGAAACACATGCTTCTAGCGAGGGCAATTTTGGGGCTTCACCATGTTTCATTGAAATGTACAGCTGTGTGTCATCCGCATAGCAGTGAAAGTTTACATTATGTTTTCGAATAACATCCCCAAGAGGTAAAATATATAGTGAAAACAATAGTGGTCCTAAAACAGAACCTTGAGGAACACCGACATTTACAGTTGATTTGTCAGAGGACAAACCATTCACAGAGACAAACTGATATCTTTCCGACAGATAAGACCTAAACCAGGCCAGAACATGTCCGTGTAGACCAATTTGGGTTTCCAATCTCTCCAAAAGAATGTGGTGATCGATGGTATCAAAAGCTGCACTAAGGTCTAGGAGCACGAGGACAGATGCAGAGCCTCGGTACGATGCCATTAAAATGTAATTTACCACCTTCACAAGTGCCGTCTCAGTGCTATATATACCTGCTAGCATGCGCTCCAGAAGATATATCTCAATGGTCACCATAACAACACCCACCCGTAGCACGCGCTCCAGCAGGTATATCTCACTGGTCACCATAACAACACCCACCCGTAGCACGCGCTCCAGCAGGTATATCTCACTGGTCACCATAACAACACCCACCCGTAGCATGCGCTCCAGCAGGTATATCTCACTGGTCACCATAACAACACCCACCCGTAGCACGCGCTCCAGCAGGTATATCTCACTGGTCACCATAACAACACCCACCCGTAGCACGCGCTCCAGCAGGTATATCTCACTGGTCACCATAACAACACCCACCCGTAGCACGCGCTCCAGCAGGTATATCTCACTGGTCACCATAACAACACCCACCCGTAGCACGCGCTCCAGCAGGTATATCTCACTGGTCACCATAACAACACCCACCCTTAGCACGCGATCCAGCAGGTATATCTCACTGGTCACCATAACAACACCCACACGTAGCACGCGCTCCAGCAGGTATATCTCACTGGTCACCATAACAACACCCACCCGTAGCACACGCTCCAGCAGGTATATCTCACTGGTCACCATAACAACACCCACCCTTAGCACGCGATCCAGCAGGTATATCTCACTGGTCACCATAACAACACCCACCCGTAGCACGCGCTCCAGCAGGTATATCTCACTGGTCACCATAACAACACCCACCCGTAGCACGCGCTCCAGCAGGTATATCTCACTGGTCACCATAACAACACCCACCCGTAGCACACGCTCCAGCAGGTATATCTCACTGGTCACCATAACAACACCCACCCGTAGCACGCGCTCCAGCAGGTATATCTCACTGGTCACCATAACAACACCCACCCGTAGCACGCGCTCCAGCAGGTATATCTCACTGGTCACCATAACAACACCCACCCGTAGCACGCGCTCCAGCAGGTATATCTCACTGGTCACCATAACAACACCCACCCGTAGCACGCGCTCCAGCAGGTATATTTCACTGGTCACCATAACAACACCCACCCGTAGCACGCGCTCCAGCAGGTATATCTCACTGGTCACCATAACAACACCCACCAGTAGCACGCGCTCCAGCAGGTATATCTCACTGGTCACCATAACAACACCCACCCGTAGCACGCGCTCCAGCAGGTATATCTCACTGGTCACCATAACAACACCCACCCGTAGCACGCGCTCCAGCAGGTATATCTCACTGGTCACCATAACAACACCCACCCGTAGCACACGCTCCAGCAGGTATATCTCACTGGTCACCATAACAACACCCACCCGTAGCACGCGCTCCAGCAGGTATATCTCACTGGTCACCATAACAACACCCACCTGTAGCACGCGCTCCAGCAGGTATATCTCACTGGTCACCATAACAACACCCACCCGTAGCACGCGCTCCAGCAGGTATATCTCACTGGTCACCATAACAACACCCACCAGTAGCACGCGCTCCAGCAGGTATATCTCACTGGTCACCATAACAACACCCACCCGTAGCACGCGCTCCAGCAGGTATATCTCACTGGTCACCATAACAGCACCCACCCGTAGCACGCGCTCCAGCAGGTATATCTCACTGGTCACCATAACAACACCCACCCACTGGTCAGCACGCGCTCCAGCAGGTATATCTCACTGGTCACCATAACAACACCCACCCGTAGCACGCGCTCCAGCAGCACCATAACAACACCCACCCGCGCTCCAGCAGGTATATCTCACTGGTCACCATAACAACACCCACCAGTAGCACGCGCTCCAGCAGGTATATCTCACTGGTCACCATAACAACACCCACCCGTAGCACGCGCTCCAGCAGGTATATCTCACTGGTCACCATAACAACACCCACCCGTAGCATGCGTTCCAGCAGGTATATCTCACTGGTCACCATAACAACACCCACCCGTAGCACGCGCTCCAGCAGGTATATCTCACTGGTCACCATAACAACACCCACCTGTAGCACGCGCTCCAGCAGGTATATCTCACTGGTCACCATAACAACACCCACCCGTAGCACGCGCTCCAGCAGGTATATCTCACTGGTCACCATAACAACACCCACCCGTAGCACTCACTGGTCGCTCCAGCAGGTATATCTCACTGGTCACCATAACAACACCCACCCGTAGCACGCGCTCCAGCAGGTATATCTCACTGGTCACCATAACAACACCCACCCGTAGCATGCGCTCCAGCAGGTATATCTCACTGGTCACCATAACAACACCCACCCGTAGCACGCGCTCCAGCAGGTATATCTCACTGGTCACCATACAACACCCACCCGTAACAGCAGGTATATCTCACTGGTCACCTAACAACACCCACCCGTAGCATGCGCTCCAGCAGGTATATCTCACTGGTCACCATAACAACACCCACCTGTAGCACACGCTCCAGCAGGTATATCTCACTGGTCACCATAACAACACCCACCTGTAGCACACGCTCCAGCAGGTATATCTCACTGGTCACCATAACAACACCCACCTGTAGCACGCGTTCCAGCAGGTATATCTCACTGGTCACCATAACAACACCCACCCGTAGCACGCGCTCCAGCAGGTATATCTTACTGGTCACCATAACAACACCCACCCGTAGCACGCGCTCCAGCAGGTATATCTCACTGGTCACCATAACAGCACCCACCCGTAGCACACGCTCCAGCAGGTATATCTCACTGGTCACCATAACAACACCCACCTGTAGCACGCGCTCCAGCAGGTATATCTCACTGGTCACCATAACAACACCCACCTGTAGCACGCGCTCCAGCAGGTATATCTCACTGGTCACCATAACAACACCCACCTGTAGCACGCGCTCCAGCAGGTATATCTCACTGGTCACCATAACAACACCCACCTGTAGCACATGCTCCAGCAGGTATATCTCACTGGTCATCCCCAAAGCCAACACGTACTTTGGCCACCTTTCCTTCCAGTTCCCTGCTGCCAGTGACTGGAACGAATGGCAAGAATCGTTGAAGCTGGAGACTTACATTTCCCTCACTAACTTTAAACATCAGCTATCTTAGCAGCTAACCGATCGCTGCAGCTGTACATAGTCCATCTGTAAATAGCCCACCCAATCTACCTACCTCATCCCCATATTGTTTTTATTTACTTTTGTGCTCTATTGCACACCGGTATCACTACTTGCACATCATCATCTGCTCATCTATCACTCCAGTGTTAATTTGCTAAATTGTAATTACTTCGCTACTATGGCCTATTTATTGCCTTACCTCCTCACGCCATTTGCACACACTGTATATAGGCTTTCTTTTCTATTGCGTTATTGACTGTATGTTTGTTTATTCCATGTGTAACTCTGTGTTGTTGTTTGTGTTGCACTGCTTTATGCTTTATCTTGGCCAGGTTGCAGTTGTAAATGAGAACGTGTTCTCAACTGGCCTACCTGGTTAAATAAAGGTGATATAAAAATAAAAAAAATACAAAGGCCCATTTTTAATATCTTATATTGCCTTTTACAGGTTACTGCAATGGCATTTCTCTGCCACTTGGGGGCAGTGCTGGCTCTTTCTTGTCTTGTCTCCATGGCCCAAACTGAGAAAAGTGAGCAGTCAAAATAGTATCCTTATTTAACACAATTTTCTTTGTATTTGTCTTTGCTGGATGGGAGGATGGACATTCCTAAGTGCAATAAGTGTCTCACCCCCTTCCCTCTTCTATCTCCCTCTCCCTCCAGCCACTCCGCAGGACTCCAGCAGGCCCATGACGAGAGCTCTGTTCCTCAGCTACAGCTCAGATGGAGAATCCCTCACCACCGAGCAGCTCCGCAGCCTCCTCTCCAATGAGTTCAGCCAGGTCCGGG
Source organism: Oncorhynchus keta (assembly GCF_023373465.1). Classification (NCBI taxonomy): domain Eukaryota; kingdom Metazoa; phylum Chordata; class Actinopteri; order Salmoniformes; family Salmonidae; genus Oncorhynchus; species Oncorhynchus keta. The sequence goes on from NC_068454.1 coordinate 79,708,031, forward strand.
TGTGTGTGTGTGTGCTTGTGCTTATGTGTGTGTGTACTGAACTGAAAGGGCAGAATCCTAAACTCTCTCACTCTAGGCACTGAATGATCAGCTGCTGGAGGAGTTCATTGTGGCTTATGATGGAAATGGAGATCACAAGCTCGATATGATGGAGTTTGCAGATCTGGTCAAATTCATCACCAAAAACGGCCACTAGACAACACTGGAAATATATAATAAACCTGGGCTTATGATGGGCCTAACAATATCTGACACATAGAAAATGTAATATAGATCACAAAACCTGAAACATACACACATTCCTGATGAATAAATCTGTCTACTGCTTGTAGTCATTTAATCTCACAACCCACTTTACTTCAAGTGAATAACTAATTCTATAACAATGAAGTATTATATATGCCTCTTGTATCCATGTAGGATTACTTACAGATGAGTAGTAGCTTACTTGACGTGCCTACAGTGCAGAATACTAGGAGGATGGCTCATTACAAGGAAAACACGTGTTTGATGTATTTGATACCATACCACTGATTTAATTACAGCCATTACTATGAGCCCATCCTCCCCAATCAAGGTGCCACTAGCCACCTGTGTGATAGCATCAGTATTCCAAACAAAACACCACAGTTCCCTCAACAGCTGTGTCTCCTATTTTCTGTCATCAGCAGATCTGTATGTCTAACACACACAAACACACACACACACACACACACATACACACACACACACACACACATACACACACATACACAGGTGATCTAGCTTTTTCAGACAGGACCACTTCCTCAGGGTGTGTGTGTGTCTTACTCTGACTAGAAAAACACTATTGGTTCTCCACAAAGATGTAGCCCTTTCCTGCAGTTAAATTACCCAGTGGCCTTATGGGTGGAATGTTATTCATATTTTTCATAATTTTGTAATTAATGATCAAAATCCGGTGTTTCTATGTCAAACGGTTTTGTTATATTTCAGTCTCTGTGATGTATATAAAGTGTAATATTGAGATGCAAACTATAAACTCTATATCTGACATGGTACAGGTGTCTTATTTCTTTAAGCCCATAACCATGTGTGTGAGGTATATACTTTTGTTTCACAGTAGATGTGTTTAAGACTACCTAGAAACACTCTGTGTGACCCTGATTTATCCCACTGCAGCAACAACTGCTTTAAATCCTCTGTGTCTGTCAACTCTTATAGCAGCCAGGTCAGAATATGTTGTTCATCCATGTTTCTCAAAGGTCAAATGTTGAAGTCGTTCCAAATGTCAAATTTCTATGTGTTTAAGGTTAGACATTAACTCAGAGTTTTTAAGGTTAGGGTTATGTTAAGGTATTAACTCCAAATTCTTAACGAATAGCATTAATGGTTAAGGTATTAACTCTGAATGGTTAAGGTAAGGGTTAAGGTTAGGCATTAATGAATGGTTAAGGTATTAACTCTGAATGGTTAAGGTAAGGGTTAAGGTTAGGCATTAATCAATGGTTAAGGTATTAACTCTGAATGGTTAAGGTAAGGGTTAAGGTTAGGCATTAATGAATGGTTAAGGTATTAACTCTGAATGGTTAAGGTAAGGGTTAAGGTTAGGCATTAATGAATGGTTAAGGTATTAACTCTGAATGGTTAAGGTAAGGGTTAAGGTTAGGCATTAATGAATGGTTAAGGTATTAACTCTGAATGGTTAAGGTAAGGGTTAAGGTTAGGCATTAATGAATGGTTAAGGTATTAACTCTGAATGGTTAAGGTAAGGGTTAAGGTTTGGTATAGGCTTAAAACAACAACAATTTTAAATAACTTTCTATCGCTGGATTCAAACTTGTAACCTTTTCAAATAGAGGCAGATGCTACACAACGTCCTAGCAAACGGAAACCTATTTGAATGTAACAGCGCTCACTGTAGCCCCTGGTGTCTAGTTTCCACGTCATCTCCCGATGTCCGTAGACATGGATGGACATTGAATACTGACTTGTATCACGGGAGACCTGGCTGTTAAATCCACCACCTGTTTGTCTGAGCAGATACGAGAATTCAGTGGGATTCTTCTGTATATAACTCCTTTACCAGATCAGGCCTCGGAGAGGGAAGAGGCTACTGGAGTCTATAGTAGAACTGGCTCTAGGAGGAAATCTATCTACTATCTATTGTTGAACAAAATGTTTCAGTTTAATGATAATAATAATAATAATATATGCCATTTAGCAGACGCTTTTATCCAAAGCGACTTACAGTCATGTGTGCATACATTCTACGTATGGGTGGTCCCGGGAATCGAACCCACTACCCTGGCGTTACAAGCGCCATGCTCTACCAACTGAGCTACAGAAGGACCACAATGATCATCATAATCATCACACATCCATTATCTTTCAGGGTGATGGGTAATACAATATGAATCAGCAGAAAGAACATCCATTATCTTTCAGGGTGATGGGTAATATAATATGAATCAGCAGAAAGAACATCCATTATCTTTCAGGGTGATGGGTAATACAATATGAATCAGCAGAAAGAACATCCATTATCTTTCAGGGTGATGGGTAATACAATATGAATCAGCAGAAAGAACATCCATTATCTTTCA
>NC_068454.1:79720615-79730615 GCF_023373465.1 Oncorhynchus keta
GTAGACTCCAGGTGGTCAGAGGGACAGGGTACATAGTAGTCTAGACTATACATCTGATGTTGTTAGTAGACTCCAGGTGGTCAGAGGGACATAGTAGTCTAGACTATACATCTGTTGTTATTAGTAGACTACAGGTGGTCAGAGGGACATAGTAGTCTAGACTATACATCTGATGTTATTAGTAGACTACAGGTGGTCAGAGGGACATAGTAGTCTAGACTATACATCTGTTGTTGTTAGTAGACTACAGGTGGTCAGAGGGACATAGTAGTCTAGACTATACATCTGTTGTTGTTAGTAGACTACAGGTGGTCAGGTGGTCAGGGGACATAGTAGTCTAGACTATACATCTGTTGTTATTAGTAGACTACAGGTGGTCAGAGGGACATAGTAGTCTAGACTATACATCTGTTGTTGTTAGTAGACTACAGGTGGTCAGAGGGAGGGACATAGTAGTCTAGACTATACATCTGTTGTTGTTAGTAGACTACAGGTGGTCAGAGGGACATAGTAGTCTAGACTATACATCTGTTGTTGTTAGTAGACTACAGGTGGTCAGAGGGACAGGGACATAGTAGTCTAGACTATACATCTGTTGTTGTTAGTAGACTACAGGTGGTCAGAGGGACAGGGTCTAGACTATAGTAGACTCTAGACTATACATCTGTTGTTGTTAGTAGACTCAGGTGGTCAGAGGGACAGGGTACATAGTAGTCTAGACTATACATCTGTTGTTGTTAGTAGACTACAGGTGGTCAGAGGGACATAGTAGTCTAGACTATACATCTGTTGTTGTTAGTAGACTACAGGTGGTCAGAGGGACATAGTAGTCTAGACTATACATCTGTTGTTAGTAGACTACAGGTGGTCAGAGGGGGACATAGTAGTCTAGACTATACATCTGTTGTTGTTAGTAGACTACAGGTGGTCAGAGGGACATAGTAGTCTAGACTATACATCTGTTGTTGTTAGTAGACTACAGGTGGTCAGAGGGACATAGTAGTCTAGACTATACATCTGTTGTTGTTAGTAGACTACAGGTGGTCAGAGGGACAGGGGACATAGTAGTCTAGACTATACATCTGTTGTTGTTAGTAGACTACAGGTGGTCAGAGGGACAGGGTACATAGTAGTCTAGACTATACATCTGTTGTTGTTAGTAGACTACAGGTGGTCAGAGGGACAGGGTACATAGTAGTCTAGACTATACATCTGTTGTTGTTAGTAGACTACAGGTGGTCAGAGGGACATAGTAGTCTAGACTATACATCTGTTGTTATTAGTAGACTCCAGGTGGTCAGAGGGACATAGTAGTCTAGACTATACATCTGTTGTTGTTAGTAGACTCCAGGTGGTCAGAGGGACATAGTAGTCTAGACTATACATCTGTTGTTGTTAGTAGACTACAGGTGGTCAGAGGGACATAGTAGTCTAGACTATACATCTGTTGTTGTTAGTAGACTACAGGTGGTCAGAGGGACATAGTAGTCTAGACTATACATCTGTTGTTGTTAGTAGACTACAGGTGGTCAGAGGGACAGGGTACATAGTAGTCTAGACTATACATCTGTTGTTATTAGTAGACTACAGGTGGTCAGGGGGACAGGGTACATAGTAGTCTAGACTATACATCTGATGTTATTAGTAGACTACAGGTGGTCAGAGGGACAGGGTACATAGTAGTCTAGACTATACATCTGTTGTTGTTAGTAGACTACAGGTGGTCAGAGGGACAGGGTACATAGTAGTCTAGACTATACATCTGATGTTATTAGTAGACTACAGCTGGTCAGAGGGACAGGGTACATAGTAGTCTAGACTATACATCTGTTGTTGTTAGTAGACTACAGGTGGTCAGATGGACAGGGTACATAGTAGTCTAGACTATACATCTGATGTTATTAGTAGACTACAGCTGGTCAGAGGGACAGGGTACATAGTAGTCTAGACTATACATCTGTTGTTGTTAGTAGACTACAGGTGGTCAGAGGGACAGGGTACATAGTAGTCTAGACTATACATCTGTTGTTATTAGTAGACTACAGGTGGTCAGAGGGACATAGTAGTCTAGACTATACATCTGTTGTTGTTAGTAGACTACAGGTGGTAAGAGGGACATAGTAGTCTAGACTATACATCTGTTGTTATTAGTAGACTACAGGTGGTCAGATGGACAGGGTACATAGTAGTCTAGACTATACATCTGATGTTATTAGTAGACTACAGCTGGTCAGAGGGACAGGGTACATAGTAGTCTAGACTATACATCTGTTGTTGTTAGTAGACTACAGGTGGTCAGAGGGACATAGTAGTCTAGACTATACATCTGTTGTTGTTAGTAGACTACAGGTGGTCAGAGGGACATAGTAGTCTAGACTATACATCTGTTGTTATTAGTAGACTCCAGGTGGTCAGAGGGACATAGTAGTCTAGACTATACATCTGTTGTTGTTAGTAGACTACAGGTGGTCAGAGGGACATAGTAGTCTAGACTATACATCTGTTGTTATTAGTAGACTACAGGTGGTCAGAGGGACATAGTAGTCTAGACTATACATCTGTTGTTGTTAGTAGACTACAGGTGGTCAGAGGGACATAGTAGTCTAGACTATACATCTGTTGTTGTTAGTAGACTACAGGTGGTCAGAGGGACATGGTACATAGTAGTCTAGACTATACATCTGATGTTGTTAGTAGACTACAGGTGGCCAGACGGACATAGTAGTCTAGACTATACATCTGTTGTTGTTAGTAGACTACAGGTGGTCAGAGGGACATAGTAGTCTAGACTATACATCTGTTGTTGTTAGTAGACTACAGGTGGTCAGAGGGACATAGTAGTCTAGACTATACATCTGTTGTTGTAGACTAGAGGGACATAGACTAGACTATACAGGTGGTCAGAGGTGGTCAGAGGGACATAGTAGTCTAGACTATACATCTGTTGTTGTTAGTAGACTACAGGTGGTCAGAGGGACATAGTAGTCTAGACTATACATCTGTTGTTGTTAGTAGACTACAGGTGGTCAGAGGGACATAGTAGTCATCTCTGTTGTTGTTAGTAGACTACAGGTGGTCAGAGGGACAGGGACATAGTAGTCAGACTATACATCTGTTGTCAGTAGACTACAGGTGGTCAGAGGGACATAGTAGTAGACTACAGGTGGTCAGAGGGACATAGTAGTCTAGACTATACATCTGTTGTTGTTAGTAGACTCCAGGTGGTCAGAGGGACATAGTAGTCTAGACTATACATCTGTTGTTGTTAGTAGACTACAGGTGGTCAGAGGAGGGACATAGTAGTCTAGAGTAGTCTAGACTATACATCTGTTGTTGTTAGTAGACTCCAGGTGGTCAGAGGGACAGGGTACATAGTAGTCTAGACTATACATCTGTTGTTGTTAGTAGACTACAGGTGGTCAGAGGGACATAGTAGTCTAGACTATACATCTGTTGTTGTTAGTAGACTACAGGTGGTCAGAGGGACATAGTAGTCTAGACTATACATCTGTTGTTGTTAGTAGACTACAGGTGGTCAGAGGGACATAGTAGTCTAGACTATACATCTGTGTTGTTAGTAGACTACAGGTGGTCAGAGGGACATAGTAGTCTAGACTATACATCTGTTGTTGTTAGTAGACTACAGGTGGTCAGAGGGACATAGTAGTCTAGACTATACATCTGTTGTGTTAGTAGACTACAGGTGGTCAGAGGACATAGTAGTCTAGACTATACATCTGTTGTTGTTAGTAGACTACAGGTGGTCAGAGGGACATAGTAGTCTAGACTATACATCTGTTGTTGTTAGTAGACTACAGGTGGGACATCAGACTATACATCTGTTGTTGTTAGTAGACTACAGGTGGTCAGAGGTCTAGACTATACATCTGATGTTGTTAGTAGACTACAGGTGGTCAGAGGGACATAGTAGTCTAGACTATACATCTGATGTTGTTAGTAGACTACAGGTGGTCAGAGGGACAGGGTACATAGTAGTCTAGACTATACATCTGTTGTTGTTAGTAGACTCCAGGTGGTCAGAGGGACAGGGTACATAGTAGTCTAGACTATACATCTGTTGTTGTTAGTAGACTACAGGTGGTCAGAGGGACATAGTAGTCTAGACTATACATCTGTTGTTGTTAGTAGACTACAGGTGGTCAGAGGGACATAGTAGTCTAGACTATACATCTGTTGTTGTTAGTAGACTACAGGTGGTCAGAGGGACATAGTAGTCTAGACTATACATCTGTTGTTGTTAGTAGACTACAGGTGGTCAGAGGGACATAGTAGTCTAGACTATACATCTGTTGTTGTTAGTAGACTACAGGTGGTCAGAGGGACAGGGTACATAGTAGTCTAGACTATACATCTGTTGTTGTTAGTAGACTACAGGTGGTCAGAGGGACATAGTAGTCTAGACTATACATCTGTTGTTGTTAGTAGACTACAGGTGGTCAGAGGGACAGGGTACATAGTAGTCTAGACTATACATCTGTTGTTGTTAGTAGACTCCAGGTGGTCAGAGGGACAGGGTACATAGTAGTCTAGACTATACATCTGTTGTTGTTAGTAGACTCCAGGTGGTCAGAGGGACATAGTAGTCTAGACTATACATCTGTTGTTGTTAGTAGACTACAGGTGGTCAGAGGGACTATACATGTTGTTGTTGTTAGTAGACTCCAGGTGGTCAGAGGGACAGGGGTACATAGTAGTCTAGACTATACATCTGTTGTTGTTAGTAGACTCCAGGTGGTCAGAGGGACAGGGTACATAGTAGTCTAGACTATACATCTGTTGTTATTAGTAGACTACAGGTGGTCAGAGGGACATAGTAGTCTAGACTATACATCTGTTGTTGTTAGTAGACTACAGGTGGTCAGAGGGACATAGTAGTCTAGACTATACATCTGTTGTTGTTAGTAGACTACAGGTGGTCAGAGGGACATAGTAGTCTAGACTATACATCTGTTGTTGTTAGTAGACTACAGGTGGTCAGAGGGACATAGTAGTCTAGACTATACATCTGTTGTTGTTAGTAGACTACAGGTGGTCAGAGGGACATAGTAGTCTAGACTATACATCTGTTGTTGTTAGTAGACTACAGGTGGTCAGAGGGACATAGTAGTCTAGACTATACATCTGTTGTTGTTAGTAGACTACAGGTGGTCAGATGGACAGGGTACATAGTAGTCTAGACTATACATCTGTTGTTGTTAGTAGACTACAGGTGGTCAGACGGACAGGGTACATAGTAGTCTAGACTATACATCTGATGTTGTTAGTAGACTACAGGTGGTCAGAGGGACAGGGGACATAGTAGTCTAGACTATACATCTGATGTTATTAGTAGACTACAGGTGGTCAGAGGGACATAGTAGTCTAGACTATACATCTGTTGTTGTTAGTAGACTCCAGGTGGTCAGAGGGACAGGGTACATAGTAGTCTAGACTATACATCTGTTGTTATTAGTAGACTCCAGGTGGTCAGAGGGACATAGTAGTCTAGACTATACATCTGTTGTTGTTAGTAGACTCAGGTGGTCAGAGGGACATAGTAGTCTAGACTATACATCTGTTGTTGTTAGTAGACTACAGGTGGTCAGAGGGGGACATAGTAGTCTAGACTATACATCTGTTGTTGTTAGTAGACTACAGGTGGTCAGAGGGACATGGTCAGAGGGACATAGTAGTCTAGACTATACATCTGATGTTGTTAGTAGACTACAGGTGGTCAGAGGGACATAGTAGTCTAGACTATACATCTGTTGTTGTTAGTAGACTACAGGTGGTCAGAGGGACAGGGTACATCTGTTGTTGTTAGTAGTCTAGACTATACATCTGTTGTTGTTAGTAGACTACAGGTGGTCAGAGGGTAGACACAGGGGTCACATAGTAGTCTAGACTATACATCTGATGTTGTTAGTAGACTACAGGTGGTCAGAGGGACATAGTAGTCTAGACTATACATCTGATGTTATTAGTAGACTCCAGGTGGTCAGAGGGACAGGGTACATAGTAGTCTAGACTATACATCTGTTGTTGTTAGTAGACTACAGGTGGTCAGAGGGACATAGTAGTCTAGACTATACATCTGTTGTTATTAGTAGACTACAGGTGGTCAGAGGGACATAGTAGTCTAGACTATACATCTGTTGTTGTTAGTAGACTACAGGTGGTCAGAGGGACATAGTAGTCTAGACTATACATCTGTTGTTGTTAGTAGACTACAGGTGGTCAGAGGGACAGGGGACATAGTAGTCTAGACTATACATCTGTTGTTGTTAGTAGACTACAGGTGGTCAGAGGGACATAGTAGTCTAGACTATACATCTGTAGTCTAGACTTGTTGTTAGTAGACTACAGGTGGTCAGAGGGACATAGTAGTCTAGACTATACATCTGTTGTTGTTAGTAGACTACAGGTGGTCAGAGGGACAGGGTACATAGTAGTCTAGACTATACATCTGTTGTTGTTAGTAGACTACAGGTGGTCAGAGGGACAGGGTAGTCTAGACATCTGTTGTTGTTAGTAGACTAGGTGGTCAGACTATACATCTCTGTTGTTGTTAGTAGACTACAGGTGGTCAGAGGGACATAGTAGTCTAGACTATACATCTGTTGTTGTTAGTAGACTCCAGGTGGTCAGAGGGACAGGGTACATAGTAGTCTAGACTATACATCTGATGTTGTTAGTAGACTCCAGGTGGTCAGAGGGACAGGGTACATAGTAGTCTAGACTATACATCTGATGTTGTTAGTAGACTACAGGTGGTCAGAGGGACAGGGTACATAGTAGTCTAGACTATACATCTGTTGTTGTTAGTAGACTACAGGTGGTCAGAGGGACAGGGTAGATAGTAGTCTAGACTATACATCTGTTGTTGTTAGTAGACTACAGGTGGTCAGAGGGACATAGTAGTCTAGACTATACATCTGTTGTTGTTAGTAGACTCCAGGTGGTCAGAGGGACAGGGTACATAGTAGTCTAGACTATACATCTGATGTTGTTAGTAGACTCCAGGTGGTCAGAGGGACAGGGTACATAGTAGTCTAGACTATACATCTGTTGTTGTTAGTAGACTACAGGTGGCCAGACGGACATAGTAGTCTAGACTATACATCTGTTGTTGTAGACTAGTAGACTACAGGTCTGTTGTCAGAGGGACAGGGACATAGTAGTCTAGACTATACATCTGATGTTGTTAGTAGACTACAGGTGGTCAGAGGGACAGGGTACATAGTAGTCTAGACTATACATCTGTTGTTGTTAGTAGACTACAGGTGGTCAGAGGGACATAGTAGTCTAGACTATACATCTGTTGTTGGTGGTAGTAGACTACAGGTGGTCAGAGGGACATAGTAGTCTAGACTATACATCTGTTGTTGTTAGTAGACTACAGGTGGTCAGAGGGACATAGTAGTCTAGACTATACATCTGTTGTTGTTAGTAGACTACAGGTGGTCAGAGGGACAGGGTACATAGTAGTCTAGACTATACATCTGTTGTTGTTAGTAGACTACAGGTGGTCAGAGGGACAGGGTACATAGTAGTCTAGACTATACATCTGATGTTGTTAGTAGACTACAGGTGGTCAGAGGGACATAGTAGTCTAGACTATACATCTGTTGTTGTTAGTAGACTACAGGTGGTCAGAGGGACAGGGTACATAGTAGTCTAGACTATACATCTGATGTTGTTAGTAGACTACAGGTGGTCAGAGGGACATAGTAGTCTAGACTATACATCTGATGTTATTAGTAGACTACAGCTGGTCAGAGGGACAGGGTACATAGTAGTCTAGACTATACATCTGATGTTGTTAGTAGACTACAGGTGGTCAGAGGGACAGGGTACATAGTAGTCTAGACTATACATCTGTTGTTGTTAGTAGACTACAGCTGGTCAGAGGGACAGGGTACATAGTAGTCTAGACTATACATCTGATGTTGTTAGTAGACTACAGCTGGTCAGAGGGACAGGGTACATAGTAGTCTAGACTATACATCTGTTGTTGTTAGTAGACTACAGGGACAGGGTGGTCAGAGGTTGTTAGTAGACTACAGGTGGTCAGAGGACATAGTAGTCTAGACTATACATCTGTTGTTGTTAGTAGACTACAGGTGGTCAGAGGGACATAGTAGTCTAGACTATACATCTGTTGTTGTTAGTAGACTCCAGGTGGTCAGAGGGACAGGGTACATAGTAGTCTAGACTATACATCTGATGTTGTTAGTAGACTCCAGGTGGTCAGAGGGACAGGGTACATAGTAGTCTAGACTATACATCTGTTGTTGTTAGTAGACTACAGGTGGCCAGACGGACATAGTAGTCTAGACTATACATCTGTTGTTGTTAGTAGACTACAGGTGGTCAGAGGGACAGGGGACATAGTAGTCTAGACTATACATCTGATGTTGTTAGTAGACTACAGGTGGCCAGACGGACATAGTAGTCTAGACTATACAACTGATGTTGTTAGGAAAGTGGTGTTATCACGCTTGCTAAACAAATACCAGAGGAAAGTGGTGTTATCACGCTTGCTAAACAAATACCAGAAGAAAGTGGTGTTATCACGCTTGCTAAACAAATACCAGAGGAAAGTGGTGTTATCACGCTTGCTAAACAAATACCAGAGGAAAGTGGTGTTATCACGCTTGCTAAACAAATACCAGAGGTAAGTGGGGTTGTCACGCTTCCTAAACAAATACCAGAGGAAAGTGGTGTTATCACGCTTGCTAAACAAATACCAGAGGAAAGTGGTGTTATCACGCTTGCTAAACAAATACCAGAGGAAAGTGGTGTTATCACGCTTGCTAAACAAATACCAGAGGAAAGTGGTGTTATCACGCTTGCTAAACAAATACCAGAGGAAAGTGGTGTTATCACGCTTGCTAAACAAATACCAGAGGAAAGTGGTGTTATCACGCTTGCTAAACAAATACCAGAGGAAAGTGGTGTTATCACGCTTGCTAAACAAATACCAGAGGAAAGTGGTGTTATCACGCTTGCTAAACAAATACCAGAGGTAAGTGGGGTTGTCACGCTTGCTAAACAAATACCAGAGGTAAGTGGGGTTGTCACGCTTCCTAAACAAATACCAGAGGAAAGTGGTGTTATCACGCTTGCTAAACAAATACCAGAGGAAAGTGGTGTTATCACGCTTGCTAAACAAATACCAGAGGAAAGTGGTGTTATCACGCTTGCTAAACAAATACCAGAGGTAAGTGGGGTTATCACGCTTGCTAAACAAATACCAGAGGAAAGTGGTGTTATCACGCTTGCGAAATAAATACCAGTGTGGGTTGTCACAAATACCAGAGGAAAGTGGTGTTATCACGCTTGCTAAACAAATACCAGAGGAAAGTGGTGTTATCACGCTTGCTAAACAAATACCAGAGGAAAGTGGTGTTATCACGCTTGCGAAACAAATACCAGAGGAAAGTGGTGTTATCACGCTTGCTAAACAAATACCAGAGGAAAGCGGTGTTATCACGCTTGCTAAACAAATACCTTGCTTTATTGGCATGTGAAACATATGTTTACATTGCCAAAGCAAGTCAAATAGATAATTAACTAAAGTGAAATAAACAATAAAAACTTTACAGTAAACATCACACTCACAAAAGTTCCGAAATAATAAAGGCATTCATTTGGTGTGTGTGTGTGTGTGTGTGTGTGTGTGTGTGTGTGTGTGTGCTGTTTAAGACAATCACAGCACCCCTTTGCTATCTCTTTATTTTAAATGAAGGAACACAGACAGGCAGGCAGACAGGAATGCAGGCAGACAGGAATGCAGGCAGACAGGAATGCAGGCAGACAGGCATGCAGACAGGCATTCACACACACACACACACACACACACACACACACACACACACACACACACACACACACACACACACACACACACACACACACACACACACACACACACACACACACACACACACACACACACACACACACACACACACACACACACTCACACACACAGAGA
>NC_068454.1:79735615-79758115 GCF_023373465.1 Oncorhynchus keta
CACTAATTAATAAACACCATCACACTACTGACCATATATACACCTTACACACACTAATTAATAAACACCATCACACTACTGACCATATATACACCTTACACACACTAATTAATAAACACCATCACACTACTGACCATATATACACCTTACACACACTAATTAATAAACACCATCCCACTACTGACCATATATACACACTTACACACACTAATTAATAAACACCATCTCACTACTGACCATATATACACCTCACACACACTAATTAATAAACACCATCACACTACTGACCATATATACACCTTACACACACTAATTAATAAACACCATCTCACTACTGACCATATATACACCTTACACACACTAATTAATAAACACCATCGCACTACTGACCATATATACACCTTACACACACTAATTAATAAACACCATCACACTACTGACCATATATACACCGTACACACACTAATTAATAAACACCATCGCACTACTGACCATATATACACCTTACACACACTAATTAATAAACACCATCTCACTACTGACCATATATACACCTCACACACACTAATTAATAAACACCATCACACTACTGACCATATATACACCTTACACACACTAATTAATAAACACCATCACACTACTGACCATATATACACCTTACACACACTAATTAATAAACACCATCACACTACTGACCATATATACACCTTACACACACTAATTAATAAACACCATCACACTACTGACCATATATACACCTTACACACACTAATTAATAAACACCATCACACACACTACTGACCATATATACACCTTACACACACTAATTAATAAACACCATCACACTACTGACCATATATACACCTTACACACACTAATTAATAAACACCATCTCACTACTGACCATATATACACCTTACACACACTAATTAATAAACACCATCGCACTACTGACCATATATACACCTTACACACACGAATTAATAAACACCATCTCACTACTGACCATATATACACCTCACACACACTAATTAATAAACACCATCTCACTACTGACCATATATACACCTTACACACACTAATTAATAAACACCATCTCACTACTGACCATATATACACCTCACACACTAATTAATAAACACCATCTCACTACTGACCATATATACACCTCACACACACTAATTAATAAACACCATCTCACTACTGACCATATATACACCTTACACACACTAATTAATAAACACCATCGCACTACTGACCATATATACACCTTACACACACTAATTAATAAACACCACCGCACTACTGACCATATATACACCTCACACACACTAATTAATAAACACCATCGTACTACTGACCATATATACACCTCACACACTAATTAATAAACACCATCGCACTACTGACCATGTATACACCTTACACACACTAATTAATAAACACCATCACACTACTGACCATATATACACCTCACACACTAATTAATAAACACCACCTCACTACTGACCATATATACACCTCACACACTAATTAATAAACACCATCACACTACTGACCATATACACACCTCACACACACAAATAAATAAACACCACCGCACTACTGACCATATATACACCTGACACACACTAATTAATAAACACCATCACACTACTGACCATATATACACCTTACACACACTAATTAATAAACACCATCACACTACTGACCATATATACACCTTACACACACTAATTAATAAACACCATCACACTACTGACCATATATACACCTTACACACACTAATTAATAAACACCATCACACTACTGACCATATATACACCTTACACCCACTAATTAATAAACACCATCACACTACTGACCATATATACACCTTACACACACTAATTAATAAACACCATCACACTACTGACCATATATACACCTTACACACACTAATTAATAAACACCACCTCACTACTGACCATATATACACCTCACACACACTAATTAATAAACACCATCGCACTACTGACCATATATACACCTTACACACACTAATTAATAAACACCACCTCACTACTGACCATATATACACCGTACACACACTAATTAATAAACACCACCTCACTACTGACCATATATACACCTTACACACACTAATTAATAAACACCATCACACTACTGACCATATATACACCGTACACACACTAATTAATAAACACCACCACTACTGACCATATATACACCTTACACACACTAATTAATAAACACCATCGCACTACTGACCATATATACACCTTACACACACTAATTAATAAACACCATCACACTACTGACCATATATACACCTTACACACACTAATTAATAAACACCACCTCACTACTGACCATATATACACCTTACACACACTAATTAATAAACACCATCACACTACTGACCATATATACACCTTACACACACTAATTAATAAACACCATCGCACTACTGACCATATATACACCTTACACACACTAATTAATAAACACCATCACACTACTGACCATATATACACCTTACACACACTAATTAATAAACACCATCACACTACTGACCATATATACACCTTACACACACTAATTAATAAACACCATCACACTACTGACCATATATACACCTCACACACACTAATTAATAAACACCATCACACTACTGACCATATATACACCTTACACACACTAATTAATAAACACCATCACACTACTGACCATACATACACCTTACACACACTAATTAATAAACACCATCACACTACTGACCATATATACACCTTACACACACTAATTAATAAACACCATCGCACTACTGACCATATATACACCTTACACACACTAATTAATAAACACCATCACACTACTGACCATATATACACCTTACACACACTAATTAATAAACACCATCACACTACTGACCATATATACACCTTACACACACTAATTAATAAACACCATCACACTACTGACCATATATACACCTTACACACACTAATTAATAAACACCATCACACTACTGACCATATATACACCTTACACACACTAATTAATAAACACCATCACACTACTGACCATATATACACCTTACACACACTAATTAATAAACACCATCACACTACTGACCATATATACACCTTACACACACTAATTAATAAACACCATCACACTACTGACCATATATACACCTTACACACACTAATTAATAAACACCATCACACTACTGACCATATATACACCTTACACACACTAATTAATAAACACCATCGCACTACTGACCATATATACACCTTACACACACTAATTAATAAACACCATCACACTACTGACCATATATACACCTTACACACACTAATTAATAAACACCATCACACTACTGACCATATATACACCTTACACACACTAATTAATAAACACCATCACACTACTGACCATATATACACCTTACACACACTAATTAATAAACACCATCGCACTACTGACCATATATACACCTTACACACACTAATTAATAAACACCATCACACTACTGACCATATATACACCTTACACACACTAATTAATAAACACCACCTCACTACTGACCATATATACACCTTACACACACTAATTAATAAACACCACCTCACTACTGACCATATATACACCTTACACACACTAATTAATAAACACCATCACACTACTGACCATATATACACCTTACACACACTAATTAATAAACACCATCGCACTACTGACCATATATACACCTTACACACACTAATTAATAAACACCATCACACTACTGACCATATATACACCTTACACACACTAATTAATAAACACCATCACACTACTGACCATACATACACCTTACACACACTAATTAATAAACACCATCACACTACTGACCATATATACACCTGACACACACTAATTAATAAACACCATCACACTACTGACCATACATACACCTTACACACACTAATTAATAAACACCATCACACTACTGACCATATATACACCTTACACACACTAATTAATAAACACCATCACACTACTGACCATATATACACCTTACACACACTAATTAATAAACACCATCACACTACTGACCATATATACACCTTACACACACTAATTAATAAACACCATCACACTACTGACCATATATACACCTTACACACACTAATTAATAAACACCATCACACTACTGACCATATACACACCTTACACACACTAATTAATAAACACCATCACACTACTGACCATATATACACCTTACACACACTAATTAATAAACACCATCACACTACTGACCATATACACACCTTACACACACTAATTAATAAACACCATCACACTACTGACCATATATACACCTCACACACACTAATTAATAAACACCATCACACTACTGACCATATATACACCTTACACACACTAATTAATAAACACCATCGCACTACTGACCATATATACACCTTACACACACACTAATTAATAAACACCATCTCACTACTGACCATATATACACCTTACACACACTAATTAATAAACACCATCGCACTACTGACCATATATACACCTTACACACACTAATTAATAAACACCATCACACTACTGACCATATATACACCTTACACACACTAATTAATAAACACCACCTCACTACTGACCATATATACACCTTACACACACTAATTAATAAACACCATCACACTACTGACCATATATACACCTCACACACACTAATTAATAAACACCATCACACTACTGACCATATATACACCTTACACACACTAATTAATAAACACCACCTCACTACTGACCATATATACACCTTACACACACTAATTAATAAACACCATCACACTACTGACCATATATACACCTCACACACACTAATTAATAAACACCATCACACTACTGACCATACATACACCTTACACACACTAATTAATAAACACCATCACACTACTGACCATATATACACCTTACACACACTAATTAATAAACACCATCGAACTACTGACCATATATACACCTCACACACACTAATTAATAAACACCATCTCACTACTGACCATATATACACCTTACACACACTAATTAATAAACACCATCACACTACTGACCATATATACACCTTACACACACTAATTAATAAACACCATCACACTACTGACCATACATACACCTTACACACACTAATTAATAAACACCATCACACTACTGACCATATATACACCTTACACACACTAATTAATAAACACCATCGCACTACTGACCATATATACACCTTACACACACTAATTAATAAACACCATCACACTACTGACCATATATACACCTAACACACACTAATTAATAAACACCATCGCACTACTGACCATATATACACCTTACACACACTAATTAATAAACACCATCACACTACTGACCATATATACACCTTACACACACTAATTAATAAACACCACCTCACTACTGACCATATATACACCTTACACACACTAATTAATAAACACCATCCTCACTACTGACCATATATACACCTTACACACACTAATTAATAAACACCATCACACTACTGACCATACATACACCTTACACACACTAATTAATAAACACCACCACACTACTGACCATATATACACCTTACACACACTAATTAATAAACACCATCACACTACTGACCATATATACACCTGACACACACTAATTAATAAACACCACACACTACTGACCATATATACACCTTACACACACTAATTAATAAACACCACCTCACTACTGACCATATATACACCTTACACACACTAATTAATAAACACCATCACACTACTGACCATATATACACCTTACACACACTAATTAATAAACACCATCTCACTACTGACCATATATACACCTTACACACACTAATTAATAAACACCATCACACTACTGACCATATATACACCTCACACACACTATTAATAAACACCATCACACTACTGACCATACATACACCTTACACACACTAATTAATAAACACCACCTCACTACTGACCATATATACACCTAACACACACTAATTAATAAACACCATCGCACTACTGACCATATATACACCTCACACACACTAATTAATAAACACCATCACACTACTGACCATATATACACCTCACACACACTAATTAATAAACACCATCACACTACTGACCATATATACACCTTACACACACTAATTAATAAACACCATCACACTACTGACCATATATACACCTCACACACACTAATTAATAAACACCATCTCACTACTGACCATATATACACCTTACACACACTAATTAATAAACACCATCACACTACTGACCATATATACACCTTACACACACTAATTAATAAACACCATCACACTACTGACCATATATACACCTTACACACACTAATTAATAAACACCATCACACTACTGACCATATATACACCTCACACACACTAATTAATAAACACCACCTCACTACTGACCATATATACACCTCACACACACTAATTAATAAACACCACCTCACTACTGACCATATATACACCTTACACACACTAATTAATAAACACCACCTCACTACTGACCATATATACACCTCACACACACTAATTAATAAACACCATCACACTACTGACCATATATACACCTCACACACACTAATTAATAAACACCACCACACTACTGACCATATATACACCTTACACACACTAATTAATAAACACCATCACACTACTGACCATATATACACCTTACACACACTAATTAATAAACACCATCACACTACTGACCATACATACACCTTACACACACTAATTAATAAACACCACCTCACTACTGACCATATATACACCTTACACACACTAATTAATAAACACCATCACACTACTGACCATATATACACCTCACACACACTAATTAATAAACACCATCACACTACTGACCATATATACACCTTACACACACTAATTAATAAACACCATCACACTACTGACCATATATACACCTTACACACACTAATTAATAAACACCATCACACTACTGACCATATATACACCTTACACACACTAATTAATAAACACCATCACACTACTGACCATATATACACCTTACACACACTAATTAATAAACACCATCACACTACTGACCATATATACACCTCACACACACTAATTAATAAACACCATCACACTACTGACCATATATACACTTACACACACTAATTAATAAACACCATCGCACTACTGACCATATATACACCTTACACACACTAATTAATAAACACCATCACACTACTGACCATATATACACCTTACACACACTAATTAATAAACACCATCGCACTACTGACCATATATACACCTTACACACACTAATTAATAAACACCATCACACTACTGACCATATATACACCTTACACACACTAATTAATAAACACCATCGCACTACTGACCATATATACACCTTACACACACTAATTAATAAACACCATCGCACTACTGACCATATATACACCTTACACACACTAATTAATAAACACCATCACACTACTGACCATATATACACCTTACACACACTAATTAATAAACACCATCACACTACTGACCATATATACACCTTACACACACTAATTAATAAACACCATCGCACTACTGACCATATATACACCTTACACACACTAATTAATAAACACCATCACACTACTGACCATATATACACCTTACACACACTAATTAATAAACACCACCTCACTACTGACCATATATACACCTTACACACACTAATTAATAAACACCATCACACTACTGACCATATATACACCTTACACACACTAATTAATAAACACCATCACACTACTGACCATATATACACCTTACACACACTAATTAATAAACACCATCGCACTACTGACCATATATACACCTTACACACACTAATTAATAAACACCATCGCACTACTGACCATATATACACCTTACACACACTAATTAATAAACACCATCTCACTACTGACCATATATACACCTTACACACACTAATTAATAAACACCACCTCACTACTGACCATATATACACCTTACACACACTAATTAATAAACACCATCGCACTACTGACCATATATACACCTTACACACACTAATTAATAAACACCATCACACTACTGACCATATATACACCTTACACACACTAATTAATAAACACCATCACACTACTGACCATATATACACCTTACACACACTAATTAATAAACACCATCACACTACTGACCATATATACACCTTACACACACTAATTAATAAACACCATCACACTACTGACCATATATACACCTTACACACACTAATTAATAAACACCATCACACTACTGACCATACATACACCTTACACACACTAATTAATAAACACCATCACACTACTGACCATATATACACCTTACACACACTAATTAATAAACACCATCACACTACTGACCATATATACACCTTACACACACTAATTAATAAACACCATCACACTACTGACCATATATACACCTTACACACACTAATTAATAAACACCACCACACTACTGACCATATATACACCTTACACACACTAATTAATAAACACCATCACACTACTGACCATATATACACCTCACACACACTAATTAATAAACACCATCACACTACTGACCATATATACACCTTACACACACTAATTAATAAACACCATCACACTACTGACCATATATACACCTTACACACACTAATTAATAAACACCATCACACTACTGACCATATATACACCTTACACACACTAATTAATAAACACCACCTCACTACTGACCATATATACACCTTACACACACTAATTAATAAACACCATCACACTACTGACCATATATACACCTCACACACACTAATTAATAAACACCATCACACTACTGACCATATATACACCTTACACACACTAATTAATAAACACCACCTCACTACTGACCATATATACACCTCACACACACTAATTAATAAACACCATCACACTACTGACCATATATACACCTCACACACACTAATTAATAAACACCATCACACTACTGACCATATATACACCTTACACACACTAATTAATAAACACCATCACACTACTGACCATATATACACCTTACACACACTAATTAATAAACACCATCACACTACTGACCATATATACACCTCACACACACTAATTAATAAACACCACCTCACTACTGACCATATATACACCTCACACACACTAATTAATAAACACCATCACACTACTGACCATATATACACCTTACACACACTAATTAATAAACACCATCACACTACTGACCATACATACACCTTACACACACTAATTAATAAACACCATCACACTACTGACCATATATACACCTTACACACACTAATTAATAAACACCACCGCACTACTGACCATATATACACCTTACACACACTAATTAATAAACACCATCACACTACTGACCATATATACACCTTACACACACTAATTAATAAACACCACCGCACTACTGACCATATATACACCTTACACACACTAATTAATAAACACCACCACTACTGACCATATATACACCTTACACACACTAATTAATAAACACCACCTCACTACTGACCATATATACACCTTACACACACTAATTAATAAACACCACCTCACTACTGACCATATATACACCTTACACACACTAATTAATAAACACCATCACACTACTGACCATACATACACCTTACACACACTAATTAATAAACACCACCTCACTACTGACCATATATACACCTTACACACACTAATTAATAAACACCATCACACTACTGACCATATATACACCTCACACACACTAATTAATAAACACCATCACACTACTGACCATACATACACCTTACACAACTAATTAATAAACACCACCTCACTACTGACCATATATACACCTTTTACACACACTAATTAATAAACACCATCGCACTACTGACCATATATACACCTCACACACACTAATTAATAAACACCATCACACTACTGACCATATATACACCTTACACACACTAATTAATAAACACCATCACACTACTGACCATATATACACCTTACACACACTAATTAATAAACACCATCACACTACTGACCATATATACACCTTACACACACTAATTAATAAACACCATCACACTACTGACCATATATACACCTTACACACACTAATTAATAAACACCATCACACTACTGACCATATATACACCTTACACACACTAATTAATAAACACCATCACACTACTGACCATATATACACCTTACACACACTAATTAATAAACACCATCACACTACTGACCATATATACACCTTACACACACTAATTAATAAACACCATCGCACTACTGACCATATATACACCTTACACACACTAATTAATAAACACCATCACACTACTGACCATATATACACCTTACACACACTAATTAATAAACACCATCACACTACTGACCATATATACACCTTACACACACTAATTAATAAACACCATCGCACTACTGACCATATATACACCTTACACACACTAATTAATAAACACCATCACACTACTGACCATATATACACCTTACACACACTAATTAATAAACACCATCACACTACTGACCATATATACACCTAATACACACACTAATTAATAAACACCATCGCACTACTGACCATATATACACCTTACACACACTAATTAATAAACACCATCACACTACTGACCATATATACACCTTACACACACTAATTAATAAACACCACCACTACTGACCATATATACACCTTACACACACTAATTAATAAACACCACATCCACTACTGACCATATATACACCTCACACACACTAATTAATAAACACCATCACACTACTGACCATATATACACCTTACACACACTAATTAATAAACACCATCGCACTACTGACCATATATACACCTTACACACACTAATTAATAAACACCATCACACTACTGACCATATATACACCTCACACACACTAATTAATAAACACCATCCCACTACTGACCATACACCTTACACACACTAATTAATAAACACCATCGCACTACTGACCATATATACACCTTACACACACTAATTAATAAACACCATCACACTACTGACCATACACCTTACACACACTAATTAATAAACACCACCTCACTACTGACCATATATACACCTAACACACACTAATTAATAAACACCATCGCACTACTGACCATATATACACCTCACACACACTAATTAATAAACACCATCACACTACTGACCATATATACACCTCACACACACTAATTAATAAACACCATCGCACTACTGACCATATATACACCTTACACACACTAATTAATAAACACCATCACACTACTGACCATATATACACCTTACACACACTAATTAATAAACACCATCACACTACTGACCATATATACACCTCACACACACTAATTAATAAACACCATCACACTACTGACCATATATACACCTTACACACACTAATTAATAAACACCACCTCACTACTGACCATATATACACCTTACACACACTAATTAATAAACACCACCACACTACTGACCATATATACACCTTACACACACTAATTAATAAACACCACCTCACTACTGACCATATATACACCTTACACACACTAATTAATAAACACCATAACACTACTGACCATACATACACCTTACACACACTAATTAATAAACACCACCTCACTACTGACCATATATACACCTTACACACACTAATTAATAAACACCATCGCACTACTGACCATATATACACCTTACACACACTAATTAATAAACACCATCACACTACTGACCATATATACACCTTACACACACTAATTAATAAACACCACCTCACTACTGACCATATATACACCTTACACACACTAATTAATAAACACCATCGCACTACTGACCATATATACACCTCACACACACTAATTAATAAACACCATCCCACTACTGACCATACACCTTACACACACTAATTAATAAACACCATCGCACTACTGACCATATATACACCTTACACACACTAATTAATAAACACCATCACACTACTGACCATACACCTTACACACACTAATTAATAAACACCATCGCACTACTGACCATATATACACCTTACACACACTAATTAATAAACACCATCACACTACTGACCATATATACACCTTACACACACTAATTAATAAACACCATCACACTACTGACCATATATACACCTTACACACACTAATTAATAAACACCATCGCACTACTGACCATATATACACCTTACACACACTAATTAATAAACACCATCGCACTACTGACCATATATACACCTCACACACACTAATTAATAAACACCATCACACTACTGACCATATATACACCTTACACACACTAATTAATAAACACCACCTCACTACTGACCATATATACACCTTACACACACTAATTAATAAACACCATCACACTACTGACCATATATACACCTTACACACACTAATTAATAAACACCACCTCACTACTGACCATATATACACCTTACACACACTAATTAATAAACACCATCACACTACTGACCATATATACACCTTACACACACTAATTAATAAACACCATCACACTACTGACCATATATACACCTTACACACACTAATTAATAAACACCATCACACTACTGACCATATATACACCTTACACACACTAATTAATAAACACCATCACACTACTGACCATATATACACCTCACACACACTAATTAATAAACACCATCACACTACTGACCATATATACACCTTACACACACTAATTAATAAACACCATCACACTACTGACCATATATACACCTTACACACACTAATTAATAAACACCATCACACTACTGACCATATATACACCTTACACACACTAATTAATAAACACCATCACACTACTGACCATATATACACCTTACACACACTAATTAATAAACACCATCACACTACTGACCATATATACACCTTACACACACTAATTAATAAACACCATCACACTACTGACCATATATACACCTTACACACACTAATTAATAAACACCATCACACTACTGACCATATATACACCTTACACACACTAATTAATAAACACCATCGCACTACTGACCATATATACACCTTACACACACTAATTAATAAACACCATCACACTACTGACCATATATACACCTTACACACACTAATTAATAAACACCATCACACTACTGACCATATATACACCTTACACACACTAATTAATAAACACCATCGCACTACTGACCATATATACACCTTACACACACTAATTAATAAACACCATCACACTACTGACCATATATACACCTTACACACACTAATTAATAAACACCATCACACTACTGACCATATATACACCTTACACACACTAATTAATAAACACCATCGCACTACTGACCATATATACACCTTACACACACTAATTAATAAACACCATCGCACTACTGACCATATATACACCTTACACACACTAATTAATAAACACCATCACACTACTGACCATATATACACCTTACACACACTAATTAATAAACACCACCTCACTACTGACCATATATACACCTTACACACACTAATTAATAAACACCATCACACTACTGACCATATATACACCTTACACACACTAATTAATAAACACCATCACACTACTGACCATATATACACCTTACACACACTAATTAATAAACACCATCACACTACTGACCATATATACACCTTACACACACTAATTAATAAACACCATCGCACTACTGACCATATATACACCTTACACACACTAATTAATAAACACCATCACACTACTGACCATATATACACCTTACACACACTAATTAATAAACACCATCACACTACTGACCATATATACACCTTACACACACTAATTAATAAACACCACCTCACTACTGACCATATATACACCTTACACACACTAATTAATAAACACCATCACACTACTGACCATATATACACCTTACACACACTAATTAATAAACACCATCACACTACTGACCATATATACACCTTACACACACTAATTAATAAACACCATCACACTACTGACCATATATACACCTTACACACACTAATTAATAAACACCATCACACTACTGACCATATATACACCTTACACACACTAATTAATAAACACCATCACACTACTGACCATATATACACCTTACACACACTAATTAATAAACACCATCACACTACTGACCATATATACACCTTACACACACTAATTAATAAACACCACCTCACTACTGACCATATATACACCTTACACACACTAATTAATAAACACCACCTCACTACTGACCATATATACACCTTACACACACTAATTAATAAACACCATCACACTACTGACCATATATACACCTTACACACACTAATTAATAAACACCATAACACTACTGACCATATATACACCTTACACACACTAATTAATAAACACCACCACACTACTGACCATATATACACCTTACACACACTAATTAATAAACACCATCACACTACTGACCATATATACACACTCACACACACTAATTAATAAACACCATCACACTACTGACCATATATACACCTTACACACACTAATTAATAAACACCACCACACTACTGACCATATATACACCTTACACACACTAATTAATAAACACCATCACACTACTGACCATATATACACCTTACACACACTAATTAATAAACACCATCACACTACTGACCATATATACACCTTACACACACTAATTAATAAACACCATCACACTACTGACCATATATACACCTTACACACACTAATTAATAAACACCATCACACTACTGACCATATATACACCTTACACACACTAATTAATAAACACCATCTCACTACTGACCATATATACACCTTACACACACTAATTAATAAACACCATCACACTACTGACCATATATACACCTTACACACACTAATTAATAAACACCATCACACTACTGACCATATATACACCTCACACACTAATTAATAAACACCATCACACTACTGACCATATATACACCTTACACACACTAATTAATAAACACCATCGCACTACTGACCATATATACACCTTTTACACACACTAATTAATAAACACCATCACACTACTGACCATATATACACCTTACACACACTAATTAATAAACACCATCCGCACTACTGACCATATATACACCTTACACACACTAATTAATAAACACCATCACACTACTGACCATATATACACCTGACACACACTAATTAATAAACACCACCTCACTACTGACCATATATACACCTTACACACACTAATTAATAAACACCATCACACTACTGACCATATATACACCTTACACACACTAATTAATAAACACCATCACACTACTGACCATATATACACCTTACACACACTAATTAATAAACACCACCGCACTACTGACCATATATACACCTTACACACACTAATTAATAAACACCATCACACTACTGACCATATATACACCTTACACACACTAATTAATAAACACCACCGCACTACTGACCATATATACACCTTACACACACTAATTAATAAACACCACCACTACTGACCATATATACACCTTACACACACTAATTAATAAACACCATCACACTACTGACCATATATACACCTTACACACTAATTAATAAACACCATCACACTACTGACCATATATACACCTTACACACACTAATTAATAAACACCATCACACTACTGACCATATATACACCTTACACACACTAATTAATAAACACCATCACACTACTGACCATATATACACCTCACACACACTAATTAATAAACACCATCACACTACTGACCATATATACACCTTACACACACTAATTAATAAACACCATCACACTACTGACCATATATACACCTTACACACACTAATTAATAAACACCATCACACTACTGACCATATATACACCTTACACACACTAATTAATAAACACCATCACACTACTGACCATATATACACCTTACACACACTAATTAATAAACACCATCACACTACTGACCATATATACACCTCACACACACTAATTAATAAACACCATCACACTACTGACCATATATACACCTTACACACACTAATTAATAAACACCATCGCACTACTGACCATATATACACCTTACACACACTAATTAATAAACACCACCACACTACTGACCATATATACACCTTACACACACTAATTAATAAACACCACCTCACTACTGACCATATATACACCTCACACACACTAATTAATAAACACCACCTAACTACTGACCATATATACACCTTACACACACTAATTAATAAACACCATCACACTACTGACCATATATACACCTTACACACACTAATTAATAAACACCACCTCACTACTGACCATATATACACCTTACACACACTAATTAATAAACACCATCACACTACTGACCATATATACACCTTACACACACTAATTAATAAACACCATCACACTACTGACCATATATACACCTTACACACACTAATTAATAAACACCACACACTACTGACCATATATACACCTTACACACACTAATTAATAAACACCATCACACTACTGACCATATATACACCTTACACACACTAATTAATAAACACCATCACACTACTGACCATATATACACCTTACACACACTAATTAATAAACACCATCACACTACTGACCATATATACACCTTACACACACTAATTAATAAACACCATCACACTACTGACCATATATACACCTTACACACACTAATTAATAAACACCATCACACTACTGACCATATATACACCTTACACACACTAATTAATAAACACCATCACACTACTGACCATATATACACCTTACACACACTAATTAATAAACACCATCACACTACTGACCATATATACACCTTACACACACTAATTAATAAACACCATCACACTACTGACCATATATACACCTTACACACACTAATTAATAAACACCATCACACTACTGACCATATATACACCTTACACACACTAATTAATAAACACCATCACACTACTGACCATATATACACCTTACACACACTAATTAATAAACACCATCACACTACTGACCATATATACACCTTACACACACTAATTAATAAACACCATCACACTACTGACCATATATACACCTTACACACACTAATTAATAAACACCATCACACTACTGACCATATATACACCTTACACACACTAATTAATAAACACCATCACACTACTGACCATATATACACCTGACACACACTAATTAATAAACACCATCACACTACTGACCATATATACACCTTACACACACTAATTAATAAACACCATCACACTACTGACCATATATACACCTTACACACACTAATTAATAAACACCATCACACTACTGACCATATATACACCTCACACACACTAATTAATAAACACCACCTCACTACTGACCATATATACACCTGACACACACTAATTAATAAACACCATCACACTACTGACCATATATACACCTTACACACACTAATTAATAAACACCATCACACTACTGACCATATATACACCTTACACACACTAATTAATAAACACCATCACACTACTGACCATATATACACCTTACACACACTAATTAATAAACACCATCACACTACTGACCATATATACACCTCACACACACTAATTAATAAACACCATCGCACTACTGACCATATATACACCTCACACACACTAATTAATAAACACCATCGCACTACTGACCATATATACACCTCACACACACTAATTAATAAACACCATCACACTACTGACCATATATACACCTCACACACACTAATTAATAAACACCATCGCACTACTGACCATATATACACCGTACACACACTAAGTAATAAACACCATCGCACTACTGACCACACACTAATTAATAAACACCACCTCACTACTGACCATATATACACCTTACACACACTAATTAATAAACACCATCACACTACTGACCATATATACACCTTACACACACTAATTAATAAACACCATCGCACTACTGACCATATATACACCTTACACACACTAATTAATAAACACCATCACACTACTGACCATATATACACCTTACACACACTAATTAATAAACACCATCGCACTACTGACCATATATACACCTTACACACACTAATTAATAAACACCATCACACTACTGACCATATATACACCTTACACACACTAATTAATAAACACCATCACACTACTGACCATATATACACCTTACACACACTAATTAATAAACACCATCACACTACTGACCATATATACACCTTACACACACTAATTAATAAACACCATCACACTACTGACCATATATACACCTTACACACACTAATTAATAAACACCATCACACTACTGACCATATATACACCTTACACACTAATTAATAAACACCATCACACTACTGACCATATATACACCTTACACACACTAATTAATAAACACCATCACACTACTGACCATATATACACCTTACACACACTAATTAATAAACACCATCACACTACTGACCATATATACACCTCACACACACTAATTAATAAACACCATCACACTACTGACCATATATACACCTTACACACACTAATTAATAAACACCATCACACTACTGACCATATATACACCTTACACACACTAATTAATAAACACCATCACACTACTGACCATATATACACCTGACACACACTAATTAATAAACACCATCACACTACTGACCATATATACACCTTACACACACTAATTAATAAACACCATCACACTACTGACCATATATACACCTCACACACACTAATTAATAAACACCACCACACTACTGACCATATATACACCTCACACACACTAATTAATAAACACCATCACACTACTGACCATATATACACCTCACACACACTAATTAATAAACACCATCACACTACTGACCATATATACACCTTACACACACTAATTAATAAACACCATCACACTACTGACCATATATACACCTTACACACACTAATTAATAAACACCATCTCACTACTGACCATATATACACCTTACACACACTAATTAATAAACACCATCTCACTACTGACCATATATACACCTTACACACACTAATTAATAAACACCATCGCACTACTGACCATATATACACCTTACACACACTAATTAATAAACACCACTGCACTACTGACCATATATACACCTCACACACACTAATTAATAAACACCACTGCACTACTGACCATATATACACACCTTACACACACTAATTAATAAACACCATCTCACTACTGACCATATATACACCTTACACACACTAATTAATAAACACCATCACACTACTGACCATATATACACCTCACACACACTAATTAATAAACACCATCACACTACTGACCATATATACACCTTACACACACTAATTAATAAACACCATCACACTACTGACCATATATACACCTTACACACACTAATTAATAAACACCATCACACTACTGACCATATATACACCTTACACACACTAATTAATAAACACCATCACACTACTGACCATATATACACCTTACACACACTAATTAATAAACACCATCGCACTACTGACCATATATACACCTTACACACACTAATTAATAAACACCATCGCACTACTGACCATATATACACCTTACACACACTAATTAATAAACACCATCACACTACTGACCATATATACACCTTACACACACTAATTAATAA
Organism: Oncorhynchus keta; assembly: GCF_023373465.1. Taxonomy (NCBI): domain Eukaryota; kingdom Metazoa; phylum Chordata; class Actinopteri; order Salmoniformes; family Salmonidae; genus Oncorhynchus; species Oncorhynchus keta. The sequence goes on from NC_068454.1 coordinate 79,755,531, forward strand.
ACACCACCTCACTACTGACCATATATACACCTTACACACACTAATTAATAAACACCATCACACTACTGACCATATATACACCTTACACACACTAATTAATAAACACCATCACACTACTGACCATATATACACCTTACACACACTAATTAATAAACACCACCTCACTACTGACCATATATACACCTTACACACACTAATTAATAAACACCACCTCACTACTGACCATATATACACCTTACACACACTAATTAATAAACACCATCACACTACTGACCATATATACACCTTACACACACTAATTAATAAACACCACCTCACTACTGACCATATATACACCTTACACACACTAATTAATAAACACCATCACACTACTGACCATATATACACCTTACACACACTAATTAATAAACACCACCGCACTACTGACCATATATACACCTTACACACACTAATTAATAAACACCATCACACTACTGACCATATATACACCTTACACACACTAATTAATAAACACCACCTCACTACTGACCATATATACACCTTACACACACTAATTAATAAACACCATCTCACTACTGACCATATATACACCTTACACACACTAATTAATAAACACCATCACACTACTGACCATATATACACCTTACACACACTAATTAATAAACACCATCTCACTACTGACCATATATACACCTCACACACACTAATTAATAAACACCATCACACTACTGACCATATATACACCTTACACACACTAATTAATAAACACCATCACACTACTGACCATATATACACCTTACACACACTAATTAATAAACACCATCACACTACTGACCATATATACACCTTACACACACTAATTAATAAACACCATCTCACTACTGACCATATATACACCTTACACACACTAATTAATAAACACCATCGCACTACTGACCATATATACACCTTACACACACTAATTAATAAACACCACCACACTACTGACCATATATACACCTTACACACACTAATTAATAAACACCACCGCACTACTGACCATATATACACCTTACACACACTAATTAATAAACACCATCACTACTGACCATATATACACCTTACACACACTAATTAATAAACACCACACACTACTGACCATATATACACCTTACACACACTAATTAATAAACACCATCGCACTACTGACCATATATACACCTTACACACACTAATTAATAAACACCATCACACTACTGACCATATATACACCTTACACACACTAATTAATAAACACCACCTCACTACTGACCATATATACACCTTACACACACTAATTAATAAACACCACCTCACTACTGACCATATATACACCTGACACACACTAATTAATAAACACGTCCACCAAAAAAAAGAGAGCAAAATCTTTGCTTGCTTTATTGACTTTAAAAAAGCATTTGATTCGATTTGGCACGAAGGGCTATTCTACAACATTCTCCATAGTGGTCTTGGTGGTAAGGTGGTGTTTATTAATGTAGGTGGGCTTGGTGATAAGGTGTATGACTTAATAAAATGTATGTACACAGAAAACAAGTGTGCAATAAAAATCAAAAACCAAAGAACAGAATTATTTTCACAACGTAATTGTGAAACAAGGCTCACACTTGAGTCCAAATCTTTTCAACATTTATATCAATGAATTAGCAGACATGTTGGACCAATCTCCAGCCCCAGGACTCACACTATTTGACACAGAGGTGAAATACCTGCTATATGCTGATGACTTGGTACTTCTATCACCAACCGAAGAAGGTCTTCAACAAAACATTAACATTCTGGAGCAATATTGCCATAATTGGGCCCTGGCAGTAAATTTCCAAAAACTAAAATCATGATTTTCCAAAAAAAACGAGATGTCAGAAACACAAATGTAAATTCACCTACTGAACAACACCTTCATTGAACACACTAAAATGACACCACCTTGGTCTGACCATATCTGCATCGGGAAACTTTAATATGGCAGTGAATGCACTCAAAGAAAAAGCCCGCAGAGCAATGTATGCAATAATAAGGAAATTATTCAAAATCAACATCCCAATTAAAATTTGGACTAAAATATTTGACAGTGTAATCCTACCAATAGCACTTTATGGAAGTGAGGTTTGGGGACCACTCAATAAACTGACCATTTTAAAATGTGGGACAAACATCCAATAAACCCATCACATGCAGAATTCTGTCGGAAAATCCTACAAGTCCAGAAAATACACCAACTAATGCATGTAGGGCAGAATTAATAAACACGTTTTCCAGTAATAATGAAGATACAGAAAAGATCATTAAAATTTTGGCTACATCTAAATTCAAGTCCAAATTCAGTCTGCAATTTAAAGCACTTCAAGCCCAAGAGCTGAGCCCAGGAATTAAGCACCATCTCAGTCAGCTGGTGTTGGACCTCACCAACCAAGCAGACACCAGCACTGCTTCAAAATAAAGAATTCCAATAAGCAAAATCATGAACCAATCAAAGGAATCATATTTACAATACTGGAAAAACGAAACAAAATCCCAAAGCCACTAAATTGCTATCTGACCCTAAACAG